>NC_090317.1:48199040-48501840 GCF_039906515.1 Pseudorca crassidens | reverse complement strand
TGTGTAACATTGGCTGTAAAAAAAAAAAGATGAGAAGCAAAAACTGTAAATGTTTAAAAACAAAAGAGTAGAATTGGACCAACACATGCAGACAACTAAAGTCTCATTAAAGAGGCTGTTATTAGGAAGATAGATTGAACTGTGCATGATTACCTTCTGCAGCGGCAAGTTTAAACATCAGCAGCAAAGAGATGGGAGTGATTTGATCTCTCTCTTATCTTGGCTTCATCATATGAAACTCTGTAAACTCCTTCCTGTCTTCTGTTTTTGCCATCAGTCTGTGGCTTCATACAACAGGTTTATCTTCTAGGCCACATTTATGAAAAAAGAAAGGAACTGAAGAAAAGGAAAAATCAAGCTCTTAAAAGGATGCCAATTTTGTCTAGAAACTAACTAATTACAGAGATAACAGGATTTAAAAACTTGTCTGAATTTCTTTTAATATACTTAAAAAGCACACTTTCTATGATTGAAATGATCCCTATGAAAAGGAAAAATGACTTTTAGCACATTACATTGGGCCATAATACATGCTCTTGGGACTTTTGATACCAGTCATTAAGAAGTATAAGGACAAGCCCAGAACACAGTTTTGTCTGGTAAGGTATGTCAAAATGTGCAGGCCCAGACGACTTGAGAGAAACTATGGAGAACAGGCAAAGATATTTTAAAAACTTCTCACAAGACACTAGGGTTTTAGAAAACTGAGTGAGTTAGTTCCCAGCAGCATCCTTGGTTACAGTACTTGCCTATCTTAAAAGGATTCTTTGGTTTTATGTTAATTAAAGAGCTTTACCTCTGATAGTGTGAAAAGACTCTTATTCTCTCATTGGTCTTTCTATATGGTTCAAATGTGCAGAGAGTAACCACTAAGGTCTCCCTCATGCAGCAGATAGAATATGTGCTAAAATATAGGCCAGCAAAAACACTCCCAAGGGGTTTTTCACAAGTCTGAAGTTCTGACAGAACATTCAACTCTCCAGTAAAATATGTTTATTGATAGTTAACATTTATTGAGCACTTACTACATGCCAGGCTTTGTGTTAACCACTTTATATATATTAATTTGTTTAATTCTCACAACAGCCCTATAAGGTAGGTGCACTTGTTACCCACATTTTGCAGATAAGGAAACTCAGGCAAAAGAATGTTAAATAACTTACCCAAGAGCACACAGCAAGGAAGTGGTGGAGCCATGATTCAACCCTAGTTTGTATTATCCATCAACCTGATCACAATAAATTAATTGATCAGATTATCTAGCTAGTCATTTTGAAAGGTGGTAAGAGACTAATTCTCAGTATAGATAAATTTTAAGGTGAGTGAGGTTGACAGGGATTATGGGATACTCCAGAGAATGGAGAGTGTCCACGTGGAGGACTGCAGAGAACCAAGAAGAATTATACGGATACTGAGTACTGAGAAACTTAAAGGGAAGAAAGAGAGTGCTCCAAAGGGGACTGCTAAAGGCACAACTTTCATAGCTTCACAAATTCACAGAGGCCCAGTTCTAATAATTACCATCAATATCAAAACACAGACATGCCTTAACATTCAGAATAGGTACAGAGCTGTGAAGCTGTGTGTAAAATAAAATCCTACCTCATCTCTGGATTCTCTTTCACCATAGAAGATAGTGGAGATGGTAAAAACTTTAGTGGGACATGTGGGCAAGGGGTAGGGTAGCTTCTTGTTATTGTGACCCCCTGGGTTAGGTGTGACCATCATGTCAACTGACTGAAGAAAGAATCAGGGAAGCTGCCCTTAATGAAGATCTTCCAGAGCTCTGCTATACCTTAACCAGATGCCAGTGAGAAGCAGGGTACAACAACTGGGTTTATCTATTAGATTGGAACTATCATAGTGTCCAACTGGGTCTGAGATAGAGAGCCGTGATGTAGTAATTGTGTTAATAAATGAGTGCTTCACAGTTCTGTAACTGAGGATTTGGTTAAGACAAAGCAACCAATTTTACTTTATTCATTTCATAGAGCTGAGATTCTTTATCTGATTGCTTCACTTCAGGGGATACAATGGTATACTACTCATAGGTATGTAGGCACATGCACACACAAGAGCACACACACATCACTTACTTCTCTTCTCAAACTCTCAGTGACTATACGGTAGGTACAATTTATTTCCAAGCTCGTACTAAATGGTATAAAAAGAATCTTCATTTACTAACTTTGGATTGGAGTAACCCAACAATTTAAGATGTTAACAGGTCATAAAATTTCTTTTTACTTTGAGAGACAGTTTCCTCACTGTAGGATGACTGACACTTTAATTTTCATTTAAATAAGTCTAATTAGACTTGGGCAGCTGGCAAGCTTTTTAGAATCACAGATACTCAGAGTTGGAAGAAACCTTAAGGGTAAGTCAGAATAACCACTCTTGACGATACAGTTCTTTCTGTATTATCCCACCCAAAACTCTGTCTTCCTTCCTTCCTTCCCTCCTCCTTTCTTTCTCCCTTCCTTTCTTTCTTTCTTTCTTTCTTCTCTCCTTCTCTCTTTTCTTCTTTCCTAAATTCACTTATTTAAATAATTTAGTGCCTATTACATGCCAGACAACTTCCTAAGTGATGCAGTCACAAAGATTAATAAGATACTGTCGTTGATTTTAAGAAACAGTTTAGTATAGTTGACAGACATGCAGGCAGATCATTGTGCTACAGTGTGGGCAATAATAGAAAAAAATAAGAATATGAAAGGAACACATAGTACAGAGGAGAGAATGTTTAACTCTTTTCTGTAGTTGTAGTGGGGGTGGGCAGGGTTCAGACAAGGTTTCCCAGAGGAAGAAATGCCCAATCTGGGTTGTAAAGAGTAAGGTTTGCTAGGAGAACAAATAGTGGAAAGGGCAGAAAGAACAGCATATTTAAAAGGTAGAGAGATGAACCACCCTGGCGTGTTAGAAGAATTGTAAGGTGTCTGTCATGGCTTGTCATAGGTGGGGCAAGGTGGGGAGCAGGAGAAGCCAAGGCAGGAGAGGGAGAGCCTGAAGAAACTTGTCTTCGTGGACAAATGGGTAAGAGTCGTTAGGGGATTTTAAGTAACCTGTCACTATATTTCAAAAATACATTTTAGAAACTGAACAATTTTAAATGTATAAAAGTTCTTACTTACAGTGAACTGAAATCTTTCTCACTGCATCTTCTACCTCTTAGTCTTCATTCTCCTATGTGGAATATTACAGAAGAAAGTTAACTGAATTCTTTGATACATGCCTTTCAAGTATTTACCTACGTATATGCCTTTCAAATATTTAACAATTATTTGGGTTAAACATTTTCAGTTCTCTTAAAAATTTATCCTCACAGAACTGTCTGCCTGTGAGATAGGTGAGAAGGGGGCAGGGCACAACCGTTAAAAGAATGTCACAACACTTGAGGATATGACAGAAACTGTTTAGGACCTACTAGGCCCAAGATGGTGGAAGGCCTGACTTCCAGTAGACCTTGAGCCTCATTATATGCTCATTGTAATACATTAGCATATGCTAAATGACACACCCACCTGCTCCATGACAGTTCCCAGGCTGAATATAAAAAGGCCAAGAAGTGAGCAGTGGCCCAATTTCTGGAAATTTCCACCCTTTCTTCAAAATAGTTGGAATAATTCTCCCACTCATTAGCATATGAAACTACCCAGCCCATAAAAACTAACAACCCCATACCCCGGGACCACTGTCACCTTCTGAGAAGAACCACATTCTGCTTATGGAATGTGTATCTCTCTAAATAAACTTGCTTTCACTTTACTATGGCTCATTCTTGAATTCTGCCTGAAACCAAGGACCTTCACTTGGCGGCCCACCCTAGGAACTTTCCCGGGACCTGGGACGTAACCATTCTCTCTTGGCCCCTTCTCCTGCAACACCTAGAGGAAGAGAGTGGAGTATTTACCCACTGCCTCTTGTCTCCCCTTATTTGAAGGTAACATTTGGCCTGAGAGGGCTGCTGAGACATTGGTGAAGGCCCTGATGTGAAGATTAGAAAAATGCACCCCATGCATCTGAGGGGATGTGGTCAGCATGAGATGGATCTAAGCTCACATGGCACTGCCCACTGCAGGCTGAATCAGAGGTGGGACAAAGCGGATGTGACACAGGGCACCAGAGGCAAATGCTCCAGTAAAGGTAAAACTTAACCTGTTTCAACAAAGCATCCCCAAAACGCAGTGGCCTAAATAAAAAAGTTTAATTTCTTAAGTGGAATCTGGCTAGTCTACAATAGTGGGGCTTCTCTGCTTGACAAGGTTGTTCAGGGACAGAGGTTCCTTCCATCTTGGTGCTCTGCCACTTCCTAGGGCATTTCCTAGACATCATGGTCAAAACTGAGTTTCTGGTACATCTGGTTTCCATCTCACTGAAAGAAGAGAAAAGAAGGAGTCCAGGGTAAACAATTTCCTTTTAAGCAAGCAAGGCAGAAATTGTACACATCCTTTATGTTCTTATTCCATTGGCAAGAACTTAATATTGTGTCCACATTTGTCTGCTATGAAAGCTTTGAAATGTTGTCTCTAGCTGAGAAGCCATGTGTGTAGTAAGAAGCGGGGAAAGGAATTCTGGGGGATAGCTAGCAACCATATACCTTCAGTCATATTGAATTTTCTGTCCAATAAAACCAGTCAGTTTCATGTGTTTAAAATTCAAATTCAAACCAGTCCTGAAGATGCAAAAAAATCCCCGACAGGTTCAAACACAGCCAAAGCCATATGATAACCACTGTTCACTGCAAACAGCTAAAGGATCTCTTGGTTGATCTCAATTGAGAACAGTGTAGGGTAACTCTCCTATTACTATCAATTCTATTAAGGGCTGTTAAACTATGCAAAATGGGCTGGGGAGTAAGATGCTCTCCTCAGTAGAGGACCATACCATTTCCCATTTGGCAGTCATTCTCCATGACTGTTGTTGACGCTTAGATTTCTTTATAATTCAAAGAATAATAGGCGATTCGAGGGTTTCAAGTAGAATTTTTTTTGTCACGTGTGCAAAACTTGAGAACTACTTTCTGACAACCCAAGTTGCAAAGGAAAAAAAAAAATGTGCCACTACTGTCCTTGTACATCATTACTAATGGGGGCAGCTTCTGCCATGTCAGTGGTACGTGTGCTTTACTTGGGTAGAATCTGTGCCCCAGCGTATCATCTTCCACAGTTTATTTGTATCTCTATAATATGATGTCGTACATTGCATACATTGAGTTACATGAAACATAAGGTGAGACAGACCTTTTGTTCCTCTGTAAGAAGAAGTATGTCTCTAAAGCCTTAACTGGGTAGTATGAGATGTTGACATTTTACCCCAACTTGACAGCCAAATCAATGTTATTGAAGACAGCCTGTAGGCATTCGTGACAGCCTAAGGATTAATACTCTTAGCCAATTTCAAAATGTTTGCCTCATATCACAGGCAAGGTGTGTTGGTTTCCTGGATTGGAATCAAAGCATTTTTGAGGCATGTTCTAAGCTATTCATGTTGCATATCATAGAATTAAAGTGGATCAAATGTCTCATCTGACCGCAATTGGCTGACTTCAAAACAAACTTCACTTATGACCTTAGGTTTTTTATATTGGTGAATAGATCACAAATGTTTTTTCATGCCTGTTGGACCCAGGAAAAATGGAGTTAAATTTCAATAGCAGAGGTTTGCATCCCAGATATATGAGTAGAATGACAAAATGACTATGAATAGAATATATGAGAAATATGACTGGCAGAAATAGTACTTGACAAACATCCATGAATTTCCTACAATTTCCCACTTTCCTTTGCATTTGTGTTGGAGTTGTGTGCCTGTTTTTGGTGAATGCACAGGGAGCATGAGTTCTCTGGACTGAGTCAGTAAAGACTTTGTATGCTTCCTCTATTCCTATTTACTACCACTGCAAAGACTTTGGAGGTCACGAGTTTCATATGGCCTAGCTACAGGGTGGAGTAGAGCTTCCTGAACCATTTTATGCTTTGTACAAATGGCAAGTAAACTAGTGACATAGCCAAACTTATTCTGACCAATACAAAATGGTTTAAAATTATCCGAAGACCAGACCAGTTCTCCATCTAGGTGATTGGAAAGGGCACTAAAAATATCCACTCTTGCCAATGCTGGGTGAAACTATCAAAGGGAAAGGTTTATTTATTAAAGGATGCCAGGAAACTATAAAGGCCAAGATGCCAACTTTGAGGGAAGATCATAATATGGAAAAAAGCATGAAATCTGGTCTGTAGTTTTCCAACGATTTTTGTTCTTGCTATATTTTTTCTCAGTGTCACGAGTTTCTAACCAATTCTGGAATTGGAAGTCAAGGTCATCCAGCAGTTAATGATGGCATCTCTAATAGTTTATAAATTTAGACAGCTGCTATCAACAGTAAGTGAAGTTGAGGCACAAATCAAAACTGTATTCCTTTGTATGTAGAATTAGTGGTGTATGTTGGACACCTAAAATGATGTATGAGGAAGGGATCGGATCTAGCTAGAACTTGTATTTAAATTTCGTTTTTTTCCTAGAGGTGAGCTGAAGGGGAGCCACATTTCAGCCCAGGGAATGTTCATTATCTTTTAGCCATTTGTTTCTGCACCTCTTGCTGTAAAAACATCCTAAGCACAGAAAAGTGTTAATCAAATTTGTAGCAACAACTTCTTTGAGTCTGATTTACTTTAAATTGGAAACTGGTAGTAAAAGTTCAACTATAGCATATTAAAGAAAGTCATTATTGTAAACATAACCTTGCTTGCTAAGAAGTAATAAAATACTTGGCAGTCCTAGGTTCAGTTTATTTATGTATCCAAATCTTTTCAAATTCTCATGCATTTTTGGTAACTCTATTGTATGTCTTTACATTTAACTTACTCCAGACAGTCTTTGTCAGAAAATCCCATATAAGATCAAGAATCTGAGCTCATAACATTAATATGGTCACAAGATGAAAATACAACTTCATGATCTCCACCCCCAGCTACTTTTTTTTCTTCCATTTGGCCATACGGTGCGGCTTGCAGGGATCCTAGTTCCCTGAACAGACCAGGGATGGAACCTGGGCCCTTGGCAGAGAAAGCACAGAGTCCCAACCACTAGACTGCAAGGGAACTCCCCCACCCCCAACCTACTTTTATCTCCACAAAAATGGGAAGCAATAGAATATCCACAACAGGAGAAATGATGTCATTTTATCTACTGAAGACACACACCTGGCTGACTGAATAACCTGCACTGCTGATATGCTAATAAGGTAGGCTTTGACGGTGTAAATTCAGGTTGGCTACAAACTGGTCCCTGATAGAAAGAGAACTAGTCTATAAGACTGATATCTATTGGAGACTTTTTCATTTAATGAGTAATTCATTGTAATTAAAGGGAAAATAAAATAGCTTTCACTACTGGTCCCTGAGTGTTTATCCAGGCAACAGGGTACCTAGTTCTAGATCAAGGAAATTTTATATCTAGTTAGTTCCTATTCAAATATAGCATATTCTCTTGCCAAGGAAAAGATATAGCTTTTATTTCTTGTCTTTATCTTCCTTTTCTTTTTAATTTAAGTCTTTTTTCTTTTTCTTTTAAGCAGATGGAGACTTTTTGGGTTACAGATGTCACTGAATTATCTATGGACTCAACGAGGAGATAATTAGAATTTTACTTTTCGTCTGTGTAGAAGACTGAAGGATTATAAAAATCATGTAATAGGGGCATTTTTACAATCCTAATTACAGTTTTTAGTTGGGGTTGTTAAAACTTCCCAGTTTTCCTTACTCTAGATTCAAACTGTCGCAGAGATTGCATGTGGTTTTAGGTTTTCTATGCAAATACTGGCAAGATCTTTGAGTGTTCTTCACGTTTCCAAATTTAACTCTTTACTTGTTATGTTTAGAAAAGGTTTGGGAAAGGATGATAATAAAATGTTCTTCTTCCTTTCTCAACCCTGCCTGAAAACAAACTCATTACAGGGGTGAAATGCACGATCAGTTACATGAACATATAGGCAGTGGTACAAAACTAGCAGGGTGGGTAGAAATTCACAATGGAGAAGTGTTTTGGAACATAAAGGTCAGCATTTAATTTAGCTGGGCTGTACATTCTTAATAATATTTATTGGGCTTTGAGTGATTATTTAATTCATTGCTTTTGCCAGGGTTTCTCAGCTTCAGTACAATTGACATTTGGGCAGGATAATTGTTTGTTGTATGAGGCTGTCTGGTGCATTGTAGGATGTTTTGTAGCATCTCTGTCCTCTACTCACTAGATGCCTATAGCACCTTCCTCCCTAGTTGTAACAACCAAAAATGTCTCTAGACATTGTAAAATGTCCCCTGGGGAGAAGAGACAAAATTTCCGCTGGTTGAGAAACACTGTTTTAGCGCAAAAGACACTGCAGTAGAAAACTTTGTTTTCTGCCAAAGAGTGGCAAACTTGGCATATTTGATATCTGGAAAAGATAATTTTTAACATCTCCTTCCTCTATAGGACAAAGTTATCTTCAGTAATGATAATGGAGTGAAATTAATGGCAAAGAGAGTGAGGATTTTCTTTTATTGATTATTGTTATTATTTAGAGGTTTAATGTTTTATGTGTAATCATGCTAGTAAAATATTTAAAAATGAATAAATATTATAATATGGAAAAGAAAAAAGTAATAGATTAACAGTTTTTTTTCCAGTTTTATTGAGATATAATTGGCATTCTGCATTGTATAAGCTTAAGGTGTACAGCATAATGATTTGACTTACATACATGATGAAAAGATTACCACAATAAATTTAGTTACATCCATCATCTAATTTAGATACAAAAAAAAAGAAGAAAAAAAGTCTTTTTCCTTGTGACGAGAACTTACGATTTAATCGCTTAACAAATTTCAAATATACCACACAGCACTGTTACAGCCATCATCATATTCTACATTACATCCCTAGTGCTTATGTATTACTGGAAGTTTATGAGATATAAGTTTATAAAGAAAAATTAATAGAGTAATACTTTTACTTATACTAATGTATTTTTTAAGGGAAAAACATACCTACATATTGGTGTGTTGTAATAATAAACAATAAAATAATAATGTTATAGATTAATAACAGTTAAAAAACAATTCAATAAGAAGCTAAAATAGAAGGATAGATTTTAATCTTAAACATATTCGAATTCAGTAAAATATTTCATTTATTAACTAAAATTTCCACTTACCACACCAGAACACCAAATCCAGATACAAAATTCCAGTAGTCACATAGAATGACAGTATTGAAGCAGCTCAGGTCGAGTTTCTTTGCTGTAAACATCATTGCATTATCATTGTTTATTTTGAAGCTACTATTTAAATGTAGGAATGTGCAAAAGCACAAGGGTTGGCGCTGTGAACTCTACCAAAAGCAAGCTCAAATGAATCTAAGCTGTTCTGAACCTTTTCTGGAAATGGATGCACATAAAGGGATCCGTGTGTGTCAGAAGCCAAATGGATAACTGAGAGTCCTTCAAGTTCATTTCCATGTCAGATATAATGTTTATTATGAGGTAAGTTATAGAAATAAGTATTATTATTAAAAGTAACAAAACATAAATGATTAAATCTCAATAGTAATCATTGCAATTGTTTCTAACTTAGACCAGTGGTTCTCAACCAGGAGTGATTTCTGCCTCCCTGGGGACATTTGGTAATGTCGAGAGACATTTTTGGGTGTCATAAGTGGGGAAGGGCTGCATTCTACAATGCACAGGACAGGCCCCACCACCCAGCAAGAATTACCCAGCTCAGAATGTCAATTCTCAGGCTGAGAAACCATGACTCAGACTGATCAAAGATTTTTTTTTCCCAGAGGAGTATTTTATCATTTTATCCCTGACATTGTTTAAAATTCAGGTGCATGGTGATAATAAAAAGCAGAGTGACTTTTAGTCTGTTTTATTATTGTCTGTAAATTTTCTACAGACAACGCACCTCCCTTATATTCTGTGTCTGGAGAAGACTTCTCTCACTGCTCCAGCATGGGTGAGATGTCCGATAAACAAAAATCCAGACATAGAGACATTTATGTGATTTTCATAGGCCTCACTAAAATATTCAATGCCATTAAACAAACTGGACTAATGAAACTTCTGAGAAAAGTTAGCAACTCTGAAAAATTTCTCAATATGCTAAAGTTATTCTGTGGTGACATTCATCATGCTTTAGTGCTATGGGGTTTGGCTGGCCCTGAATGTTAAGAAGAACTTATTTATTTATTTTTTTAATGAATTTGGTTCCAACCAAAGCCTTTTTATTTATTTTTAAGAATTTATTTTATTATTATCATTATTATTATTATCTTATTTTTTGCTGCACCACGTGGCATGTGGGATCTTAGTTCCCTGACCAGGGATTGAACCCTTGGCCCCTGTGATGGAAGTGCAGAGCCTTAACCACTGGGCCACCAGAAAGGTCCCAAGAAGAACTTACATTTAAAAATAAAACTCTTTTGAGATCTAGGAAGGTAGGGGCTGTGTGGCAGTATTGGTAAGAAACATTCACACTAGTTATGTGAACTTCAGGGAACACATATTTCTTCAGGAAATAGAAAAAAAAATCAAAGATAAAAGCAGGCAGTGAGACAGATGGTGGCAGATGTGAATTTCACCAATCAATTTGCTTGTTTGTTTATTGTTCTGTTTCTGTTTTGTTTTGTTTTATTTTGTGTTAACCGGATTAGCCAAGACTGCACAAGGTTTTGCCCAGGGTATGTTAAAGATGATAAATCAAAGCCAAATGGATAATCTCTTATCTGATAAATTCCCATGTAATGAAACTGAATTCATTCTCTGGAGATGATACACTCATTCTTGTCTTTGTGTCTTTATTTTATTTCTCTTACTTTGGACACCCAGTTCACCTTTCCACCAGAGAAAGATGCAAATTCAATATTTTCCTTACGGCCTAGTTTGAATCAGACTTTAGCTGTTTATCTAACTTCCATTCCCTTGTTTTTGTTTGTTTTTACTTTTATACATTTTCATAATTTTCTTTGTGGGATTACAACTACCCAACTCTCCCTCCTCCCCTCCTGCAATGAGGTTGTAACCCAGACTTGACCAGTCAGAGCATTGCCTACTCTTAGCTACAGTGATTGGTTCACAGATAATAACATGACACAGACAGAATGACTCAAACTCACTGGAGTTCCTGAAATAATGGGATGTGAGCCTAGAGTTTCTGGCAGCCATCTTGCTACCATGAAGGGAGAGCCTTCATATGAATAGAGCCAATATGGAGGAAAGCAAAGCTGACAGATGGAGAGGAAGAGATGACAGCAATAGGCAATTATCTTGTTTGATTCTCTAGATGGATTTGTATTTGAAGTCTACACATAAACTTCCCATTTACCTAAACCAATAAATCCTTTTTGTGGAAGAAGTTTGTGTTGGTTTTCTGTTACTTGTTACACAGTAATTCATGACTACTCTCAGCACTTTCTTCCCAAAGTTTTCCATGACCATTTCACTTCATGTAATTTTTTCTCAGCTGTGAATTTGCATATTTATAAGTTTATATTATATACTCCAGCACTTGATTATATACTCTTTTTTTGTTCTCATTAAATTTATGTGAATCCAGTCTCCTTCATTTAACTTTAATAATAGAAATATATTCATGGTTTATAAATTAGTTTTATATTCAATATTTTATTTAATTTATAAACTCATAGAGGGAAGATATTTTGCTTATATTCCTTTTGTATTTTCCATAGTACTCAGCATAGGTTGGTCACATGCTGGGTATCTAATAAGTAGCAGATTAATTCAAAGTTTCATTCATAGCTATCTTTCTGATCTGTGAACATCTGAGACACTTACAATTCAACAGACTACCAACAGCACATACATTCCTAGAGATAGTAATCTTGAAGTTCACAAAAATAAACAAGTGCAATTCGTCACAGACCAATTTGCAGAAATAGAGGAGGACCTATTCACTGGAGTGAGCTTTGGGAAGTCAGGAACCTTGTCATATTTGTCTTTGTGCACACCATCACCCAGCACAGTACCAGGAAAATAGTAGATGCTTGATAGAAATTTATTAGATAAATGAATGCATTGCTTATAGCATGCTTTCTGAAAGGATCAAAATGTTCTTTAATTTGCACTGTCCAGTATGGTAACCATATGTGGCTATTGAGCACTTGAAATGTGGCTAGAATGACTAACTGAATGTTTAGTTTTATTTGATTTTAATTAATTTAAATTTAAATAGCTACATGTGGCTAGTGGCTACTGAGCTCAACAGAGTGGATTTATAAGCTCAAGGAAGCAGCTTATGCAACACAACACAAGGATGTCGTTGGAAATACACATTTAAGAGCTACTGCAGATTGTTTTTTTTTTTTGGAAGCACACCTAAATTACAGTGGTAGTCAAAGCAGTAAAGACATATCCTCTTAAAGCCCAACTCAAATATCACCTCTTTTGTGAAATCTTCCTTGACTCTGACTCCCACCCCATCTTCACCCTCATCCAGGTCAGAATTAATAAATTAACAATTCTTTCCAATTTTGCTTTGTTCAGACAATTATAAACAAGTTTGCTATGCTATATTATAACCAGTTTTACTTTTGCCCAAGTAATGAGCTAGATTTATTGCTTTTTGAGGGCAGAGACCATATCTTATTCTTCTTTACTCATTTAAAAGTACTTAATCAGTTCTTACTATGTCAGAGCTTTCAGTCCAAGAGGCAAAACATATCTTAAATATGCCTTAACTGTAACAGGTAATGAATGTTATATGCTGTGGACTGAATTGTGTCCTTCCAAAATTCATATGTTGAAGCCCTAACCCCTAGCATGACAGTATTTGGAGATAGGATCTCTAAAGGAGTAGTAAGGGTTAAATAAGATCATAGGGTGGAGACCTAATTTGATAGAATTAGTATCCTTATGAGAAGAGGAAGAAACCCCAGGGCATTCTCTCTCTGTAGGTACCCACATACAGAAGAGGTCAAGTGAGTACCCAGTGAAATGGCAGCCACCTACAAGGCAAGGAAAGAGGCCTCTGAATGAAACCTACTTTGCTGCCACCTTGATCTTGGACTTCCCAGCCTCCAGAACTGTGAGAAAAATTTTCTGTTGTTTAAGCTACCCAGTCTGTGGTATTTTGTAATGGTGATCCAAGCAGACTAATATATTACAACTGGGGTATATTATTATGGAGGCATAAAGCAGGGGAACCTAACAGGACATTGTACAACTCATAGTGTGAACCTGGAATGATGCTACCTTAAGGTAACCTTTAAGCTGAGACCCGAGGAAGACAAGGAGTTAGCCTAATGAGGAAGGATTGAGCAGTCAAAGGAGCTAGCATATCTGAAGTGAGTGACACCATGTGGAGCTTCGGAGGAAGTGAAAGAAATTTGGTATGTCTGGAACCTCAGCGTGAAATGGAGCAGTATGAAGATGGAGATTGTGCAGGACAATGGAAGCCAAGGTAAGGTATTGAGTCTTTATCTTGGAGCCTCCAAAAGGAAGCCATTTGAAGAATTTTAGGCAGCAGAGTGGCACAATTAAATTTGTTTTTGGAAAGCTCACTTTGGTTGCACACTGGAGACAAAGTTGGAAGAAAGCCATTGTGAAGGCAGAGAAACCATTCAGAAAGCTGCTGCAGTTGTCCAGATGAAAGATGATAATGACTTGGACCAGAGTTCTTTCATCTCTAAGAGCTAGGACAGTACCCAGTGCATAACAGGTGCTCAATGAATGTTTGAGGTGAAGCAATTTGAACCAAAATATAAAGGTCAATATGTTCTTTCTTTGGATAACAAAAGTAAAATCAGAGCTACAAAAAGGAACAGAATCTTTCAGGATTTACATGAGGCCAACAGATATATCAAGATCACATTTCAGTTGGGTAAAACAAATAAATGATTTTGGGTCTCACAATACTAATTTTGGTCACATCCAAACCAAAAGAAAAGTACTTATGTCCAATAGCATCGTCTTAGAAAATGAAGAATAAGATTAGCAGTGCAGTGATAAGACAGAAAGATGTGATATCTGACCACTGGATTTTGCATCTAAATAAGGTTTTCACATTAATTGAAAGCAAATAAAATTCTGATTTATAGTCTATATTTTGGGAGTTGGAGCTGTATTTTCTCAAGACTAAGAATAAAGAGGATTATCCTATATTATTCCTCCAAACTAAGCTCAGATAATAATAACAGAAGAATTTAGGTGGGTAAAAACCAAATTAGAAAAGATTAAAACCTGGGAGACCATTAAAATTACCTACTTAAATGAAGAAATACTAGGGTATTTGGTAGTTTTTAAGGGATAGTTTAGGTTTCATCTTGACCAGAAGCAAAGAGATTGAGCAGTTGGCTTCTTTAGATATCTTTCATCTTCATTTAATTTGTCTTATTACCCTCTTGAATGTTCCCTACATTTCTAACAGGCCACCTTTATTAAGTGTCCATTTTTGCCAGTCATCTGTCTCTAGCTTCTAAAGTCTCTCTTTTAACTTTGAAGCCTTCTTCTGCCAGGTGTCTGGAATATCATTCTAGCCCCAATTCAACAAGTTGTTTCTCTACCATCAGTCAAAAATTCTGCGAATTCCATCTCTTCCAAGAATCCACCACAACGTAGTTTTCATATGTTTCATTTCTGGACTTGTTTAATTCTTCTTTCAATTTTTCTATATGTCCTTAGTATCTGTTTACATCATTCTGTTTTGAATTATATATTTCTATGGAACAGAAGTGTTATAAGTTTGTTTCATCCTGGATTGAACCTGGTAAACATCCCTATAAAGGGAACATATGACGGTTGTGTACAAAGTGTGTGTGTGTGTGCATGATTCCTGTAAACCTGAAAATATTTATATTTCCTTTCAGGTGGACATCCAGACTCAAACTTCTACAGTGAAGAGATATATAAGAAAGATCCTGAAAACATATCTTTTGATTCTAGGATAACTTCAGGGAGTATCAGGATTGGCTCGGGCTATTATTCTGATCATTAACAAATAGCATGATTTAGTGTAACCAACATTCTGAGACCAAAATGGAAAAAAAAAAAAACCCAACACACTGTGCCATTACATATCTTCTTTCAGTTCAAATTAGTATGCATTCCATTTTCATTACAACAGAGAGAAGTGGAAAGAATGGGTCCCTCGTAGCCACAAATCAATATATAAACCCTGATCAATGGATGTGAAGCTCCTCTGGATATTTGAAATATTTTTATGCATTTTGGCACACTGTATAGCAGGAAACAATCCATTAGGTTTTAAAAAGATGAAAGCCAATAAAGATAGGTTAGATGTCAAATTCTCATATCCCTCAGGCTTCTGGTTATGAGAACTAGCTTTTCTGCCTGCTACTTCCAATTATCAAAATGTGGATAATCTGAAAATTTATACACGCCAATGCATACTCATTTTACCTCTTCTATGCATTTTCCATAGGGGATTAAAAAGCATCTTTGCCTTAGTTTTCCATTTCCTGAAAAATGAAAATACTAATATTGATCCAGGAGTGTTATGGTGATTAATCATTTGAAATCTGAAACTAGAAAAACCTCAGACACCATAGAGCCCTCCATGCAACCTATGTCACCTCTCAAAAAAGCAGAAGCTGGATGTGCAACTAAACTTTGTTTTATGGGTAGAGCAGCTCCTTTTCATATGATAGAGTCTCAGAAATCTTCCTTTCCACAAAGGAAGGCTTCAGTGTGAGGCCATGATTAGTCATCAGGCTGCAGCTGTCACATTTTATCATATTAGAGCTAAATGAGATATCATAGCATAACATGAATTACTGACACATTTTTGAGTCTATTCCTAACCCATGACCAAGATTTATGACTAGCACGACTACAAATCACAAGGTGACTCCTTCACTCAGAAACTTGTACTGAAATATTATTAGACCATAGCTGGTCTGTGAAACAAAAGCCTTGTAATTACCTACTCACCAGGGATGAGTACCAATTTGAGCCAAGTGAGACAAACAACAAACTCATGGGAAAGTGTTTGCCTTACTTGTTAAGGCTATATTGTCATATTTAGTGTCTGAAACAAGAGATTCAGATCTTTGATTGTTAGCCAGGCTCTAGAAATGCTGTGCAGAGGCATAACTTCTTGGTAGGTGATGTAGATCTCTGGGGCTTGGAAATACTCTCTTCCCTTCTGAAGATTTTCCTTTTTGAACTCATTGTGCCACTAAACTCATCTACTAAGAAATCAACCCTGAAGGAATTTGAACTTATGACTCATGGAAGGGGAAGTCTGTCAAAATTTGTTACTTAGATTGTTAAGTTAGTCCCACTGGCTAAGACTGGTTCCTAAAAACACTGCTGTAAAATAGAGATGGACGAATAAGAACTGGTGGGTTAAAATGTGATTGACTATTGCAGTTGAGGGGGAGACATGTGCTACCCTGTATAGTCCTGCCTGGAGAATTGCTCAGAAAGTTAAGAAGAAGTTATGAAAGATTTGTGCCTGGAGAAATTGAGTCAGTTGTTCCACTGGGAATGCGGAGGAAAAGAATAGATAATATTAAACCTCAACATTCAGAAGAATTATTTTAGTTCTATATTATCCTGTAATTATTACAGCTCTGCAGGTCTTTACTTGTTCTGCAGTATCCTACATTTTTGCTGAATAGTTTAGTACATCTGCAGTAAGAAAATGTGTGAAAAGGAAAAACTCAATGAATTTAATAATGTGTGGTTGGCTCGACTGCCTAAGGAG
This sequence comes from Pseudorca crassidens, assembly GCF_039906515.1. NCBI lineage: Eukaryota > Metazoa > Chordata > Mammalia > Artiodactyla > Delphinidae > Pseudorca > Pseudorca crassidens. The sequence goes on along the minus strand of NC_090317.1, from coordinate 48,485,116 downwards.
AGGATTCTAAAAATATATAAATTATTTCAGCGTCGCTTAAACTGCTAGCAAAGACTGTAGCTATTGGTTAGAGTAATGAAGGTTGAAGTTAGCCCCAAAATGGCACCCTGGCCCCCCTACCTAGAAAGTTTGCAGCTCCAGCAGCATTACATTTATTTATAAAGTGCTTAGAGAGCAGAATATCCAGAAACTGTGGGCAGTTACTCTCTGGTGAGCAAAACTCTGTGAAAAATTATTTTCTTGGGCCATGGGACTTCCCCTTTGTGCTATTTTAATCTGAATGTGGGTGCCCCCATCCCAAACTTCCCAAGTCTATTTGAACACGTGTTGAGTCTCACAGGTTCTCAAAACCAGTATCCTTTGTGCTAGTGAGTGGGTAAGATATTTGAAAGAGGAATGGGAAATTCAGCCTTGAAGGTTCATATGGAAGGATCCTAGGCATTATTTAGAACGACTTCGTGAAAAAATGTGCGTAGAATTCCAGAGTAGTAGCTCTGTTGGTCAGGTTTTTTGAGCCCAAATATCAGTGTAGTGTAGAAAATCACTATGGGTACAAACACTTCAAGTCCTCCTGCTTTGAAATCCAGAATCATCGGTGTGAATTTAACATTACAATTTAATCTATTTATGCATGTCAGCTTATATGGCAATGAAAGGTCTGCTCAATTTGTCCTGGGCAGTTTGGGATGGCAGGGAGTCAAGAGATCCGTGACTCACCTTTCCCAGGACTGTCTTAATGAATTAGGAAGAGCCAGTCTTTTTGGTCCTATATGAGTTTACTTTACACATCTTGAGATTATATATATATATATATAGATATATATATATATATATGCTTGAACAAAGAGTGAATAAGGATTCTTAATGATTTAGATACTTCTTAGAAATACAAATGAGTGTTCATCCTATAAGGAACCACTCTGGTTTCCCTGGAAATCAATTTTATTTGAATCTGAGACCATTTTGAGGAGACTATTATGAAGGTAGTAAGCTTGCTATATTGGAATGACTGCTCTACACTTCCTCTTCAAGAAAAAAAATTCAGGTTAATTGTAATACAACTTGCAGTCAGCTCTACTGCCACAGACAGAGGAAAAAATGAGTTCCCATTGCCTGACCAGCTTTCTGCTGCAAAGGTTAGACTTATTGAATTGAGATCATCTTAAATTAACAGGAAAGATTTGACATAACCAAATTTGAACAGTTTTTCATCTTCTCACAAACCCTGTGGAAGTATTTTTTTTGTAAGAGAAGGTGATGCTAGGTTTAACTTGAAAAGGTTTTAATATTTCTATCGTATACATTGTTTCAGCAGTTTAAATTCAAGAGCAAAATTTCTGTGCTCTCCATTCCTTTTTCCTTACCTTGCAGAGATCTTTAATTTCTCTAACTATGGCCCCATTTTTCTTTTAGGTCTCTTAAGGCTGCCTGGCTTTTTAATGTAATGGTCATCTTCATATCTTAATAAAACAAAAATTGAATTATATGCACTACTGGGCAAGCATGACATGACTTTTGCTAGCATATGTAAGGCATGAAAATCTGGGGGAAAATACTATTCAATTTAAGTTCCACTTGAGCACACTGCAGTGCACTGGATATGAGTTCAGTCTTAATGGCACTGAAAAAGGTAGAAGCAGGGAAAGGTGGAGATCACCGATTTGAACCTAATTAAAAAGACCTGATAAAAATGCTAGAAAGCCAGATGGTAAAGTCAATTGCTTAGTAGTGTGCCAGTCCAGGGATGGAATATGTTTAGCAGTTGACATTCTGCAAGGGTAGACTGATAATATCAGCAGTGAAACCAAAAGGATTTGTTAGCACTGTTAGACTTTACTTTTAAAACACTTTCATCCTTCTGTATCTAAGTGGAAACAAAAATTTGTAAAATCTCTATTTCAATCAAATTCTCAAACTCTATAAGAGCTTCTTGATTACTATTGAATATCTGCAACACTATTTTGAAAATTAAATACTAACATTTAATTAGTGTGGTGGAAACACATTAGTGTGGTGGAAATTCACCACACTAAGATGGTTATCATTCCATGAGAAAATTGTTCTTTAATTGTGAAAGTTAAACAACTGGATGATTTGAAAATAGCACTTGAACTAAAGCACTTAAAAAATGGTATCCGAAATTAGGCAACTTTTGATTACTCCAAATCCAAATATTTAGAAATTGAAAATTTCATCTGATCATACAATAGTAGATGGGCCTTTCTTGAATATTTTTGTTGCCATGACTTTAGACAACATATCTATATAGAAAAAATAAAAATAATTAAATCAGAAATTTCCACTCCAATAAAGATGTTAAAAAAAAAAAGAAATTTCCTTTTCTTCCTATAGATCATTTTCTATCATCAATATAGTGTTGTAATGAAGGATGATTAGATATCCTCAGATGATGAGTATTTATCCATATGTACTGAGTGCTATTAAAAAGTAAATGGGGGCTTCCTTGGTTGAGAGTCTGCCTGCCGATGCAGGGGACACCGGTTCGTGCCCCGGTCCGGGAAGATCCCACATGCCGCGGAGCGGCTAGGCCCGTGAGCTATGGCCACTGAGCCTGCGCGTCCGGAGCCTGTGCTCTGCAACGGGAGAGGCCACAACAGTGAAAGGCCCGCATACCGCAAAACAAAAAACAAAAAAAGTAAATGGAATTAGGAACCAGTTGAACTATATTTTGAAATCCTTTATTAGGAAAAAAGGAGGAATGTTTAAAAAGTATCAGGTACCTATCCAGGGACAAAAGGAAGGAGAATAGGGAGAAAAGAGTGAGGAAAAGGCAAGACTGTCACGGGTTCCTAATTTTGCCACCAGGAATGAACTTTTGGAGCATTAATTCACAGCCCTGGTATTCTTCTTCAGTCCATTTGTTCCTCTGTGATGTAACCGAATAATTTATAGGTAATTAAGGTTTCCAAAAGTGCCAGGAAAGAGTAAGTAGATCTGTCTTTTTCTGGTGAACAACAAACAGTAATGCCTTGGATTTATACTCTCTTATCCAAAGAGCTCAGGGGGAAGACATTTTTTTGCCCAATTCTTCTGAAATAGTGAAGAGCCTTTAACAAGAAGTTTAAATGGTGTCAGGGACATGGCTAATGAAGTTTGTTGAGTCCCAGGTTTTATAAAGTAGGATGTTAGCTCTCACCTTCCAAATAGGACTCATTCAGTACCATAATCTCTGAAGTCTTTCATAAATTCTCCCAGGGCAATTTGTCTCATGGACTATTGACAAGCACCATATTTGCTACCCTAGCAGTCCCAGGACTATATGAACCACTAAACAAATAACCTATCTAAGATCTTCTATACCTGAGACATACAAATGGCTGAGTACTTGTGAGAATGCTCTTCATTGCTGCTGGGCAAGTAGGGACTTTGTTCTCTTTGTTGGCAGTCACCATCTTGGCCAAACCACGTGGTTCTCCAGCAGTAGATCTCTCAGTCTTCCAATTCTTTCTGGTCCATCTTTGGGTTGCAGTCATAGAATGTTTAGACTTTTAATTTGAATTTGCATATCTGATATTATTTATTTTCACTAAAAGTGTTCCCACAAATATCCAATAATAGTTTTAACTGAACAAATTGTTATACATACAAATGCCCAAATATTGTACAGCCATTATTCTGTTTTTTTAAATCAACTGTATTGAGACATAATTGATACACAGTTAATTACATCTGTTAAAACTGTACAATTTTATTGAGTTTTGACAGTTATATACACCCATGAAAGTATTAGCACAATCAAGATACATACCATTTCCATCACCAACAAAAGATTCCTCAGACCACTTTGCAATCCATCCCTTATTCTGTATGTCCCAGGCAACTGATGATCTGCTTTCTGTCCCTCTAACTTAGTTTGCATTTTCTAGAGTTTCATATAAATAAAATAATACAGTATGTACTCTTTTTGGCTAACTCCTTTCATTTAGCATTATTATTTTCTGATTCATTCATTTTGTTGGGCATATTTATAGTTCATTCCTTTTTATTGCTAAGTACTATTCCATTATATGAATACTGCACAATTTCTTTATCTTTTTACTTGTTGAAGGGCATTTGGGTTGTTTCAAGTTTGGGGCTATTACAAATAAAGCAGCTATTAACATTTATATACAGGTTTTTGTATGTGTATGCTTTCATCTCACTTGGGTAAATACTTAGGAATGAAATGGTTGAGTTTTATAATAGGTATATGTATATATTTTTAAGAAACTATCACACTGTCTTCCAAAATATTGTACTATTTTTCATTCTCACCAACAGTGTATTAAAATATCAGTTGCTCCATATTCCCACAAAAACTTGGAGATTTTTTTCTTCAAGTTTTAATCATTTTAATATGTTTCTAGTGGTATACCATTATGGTTTTAATTTGCATTTCCCTGACGACTGATATGATGGGCATCTCTTCACATGTTTATTGGTCATCTTTGTATATCCTTTTGTGAAGTATCTGTTCAAATATTTTGTCCATTCTTAACTTTTTTGAGAAGGTTCTTTTTATTATTGAGTTGTAAGAGCTCCTTATATAACCTGGATACAAGTCCTTTTTCAGATGTTAAGTATTGCTTCTTTTGATGAGCAAAGATTTTAAGTTTGATGAAGTCTAATTTAATACTTTTTTTCTTTTATGGTTATTGATTTCTGTGACTTGGAAAAAAATTTGCCTACCCCAAAATCACAAAGATTTTCTCTTATGCTTCCTTCTAAAATTTTATGCTTTTAGTGTTTTATATTGAGGTCTACAATGAATTTTGATTGAATTTTTGAATATGGGTTGAAGTAAGGGTCAACATTAATTTTTTTTCCCATATAGATATTCCGTTTCAGCACTATTTGTTTTAAAGACTTTTCTTTCTGTATTGAATTGCCTTGATACTTTTGTTGAAAAATATTTTGACCATATATATGTGCTTATTTATGGACTACTTTTTGTCCTTTGATCAGTTTGTTTATCCTTTCCTCCATATCACACTCAATTAGTATTGCTTTATAGTAAGTCTTGAAATCAGGTAGTATAAGTCCTGTAATTTTGTTCACCCTTTTAAAAATTGTTTTGGCAATTCTAGGTTAAGTGCATTTCCATATACATTTAGAATCGTCTTGGCAATTTCTACAAAATATTCCTGCTGGAATTTGAATTTGGATTGTGTTGAATCTACAGATTAATTTGGGGGAGAATTAACATAATAACAACATTGAATTTTTGAATTTTCCAGTCCATGACAATGATTCTCTGCATTTATATGTCTTTAATTTCTCTCAGCAATGTTCTGTAGTTTTCAGTGAGGAGATCTTTCACATGTCTTGTTAGATTTATCTCTCAATTTTTTATATTTGGGGAGAGGGGCTATTGGCAAATGATTTTCTTAAATTTTATTTCCCTCTCATTTACTGGTATACAAAAATGGAATAGATTTCTGGATATTTCCTTTGTATCCTGTGACCTTGCTAGATTCATTTGTGAGTCCTATTAATTGTTTTGTATATTCTGTAGTATTTTCTATATAAACAATCATGTCATCTGGAAATAGAGTTTTACTTCTTTATTTCCAATCTTCATGTCTTCTATTTCTTTTCCTTTTCTTATTTCAGTAGATAAGACTATCAGTATAACACTTAGGGAAAGTATTTAATGTTTCACCATTAAGAATGTTGTTAGTTTAGCTCTTTTTTTAATAGATGGGATTAATCACATTGAGGAGTTTTTTTTTCTATTCCTAGTTTCCTGTGAGTTTGTTTCTTTCTGTTTTTAATCATGAATGGTTATTGAAGGTTCTCAGATCCTTTTTCTACATCTATTGAATGATCATATGTTTTCACTACTTTATTCTGTTAATGTGGTGAATTATATTGATTTATTATTGAGTGTTAAAGTAACCTTGCAGCCTGGGATAAAACAAGCTTAGTCATTGAGTTACCTTTTCCATATATCACTGGATTTGTTTGCTAATATTTTTAAGGGTTTTTGCATATATATTTATGAGAGATACTGGTCTTTAATATTCTTTTCTCTTTTTTTAGTAATATCTTTGTTAGTTTTTTGATAGCAACATTATGCTGGCTTCAAAAAACCATTTAGCAGAAGCTCTCTCCTCCTTTATGCTCTGAAAAATATGTTTTATCCTGTCAAATTTGGTAATTTGTATATCTCAATTTGTCCATTTAAAGTAAGATATTGAAATTATTAAAGTTCTAAAAACCATTCTCAAAATTTTAAATTATGTTCTAAATGTTTCTAGAAGATGCTTTGCTAGCCTCTTTTTCATTCTTGATAATGACTTGCATTTTCTTTCTTTTTTTTTAATCAGCCTAGCTAGTGTTTTATTAATTTTGTTGATCTTTGCATGGAACCAGATTTTGGCTTTGTTAATTTTCTGTATTCTCTGTTGTGTTTATTTCTGCTGTTATCTTTATTTCCTTTCTTCTATTTACTTTTGGTTTATTTTCTTCTTATTTTTTTTTAACTTCTTGAGGTGGGAATTTAAGTCATGTATATAAGTTTTCTCTTATTTTCTAATGTAAGCATTCAAAATGATAAATTTCCTTTTAAGCACTGTATCTTGACATGTTTTATTTTTATTATCATTCAGTTAGAAATAATTTTTACTTTTCTCATTTTCTTTATGATTTCTTCTTTAGCTCATGGATTGCTTAGAAGTATCTTGGTTGAGTTCAAATATTTGAGAATTTCCTAGATTCTTATTGTTATTGGTTTCTAATATAATTCTGTTGTGCCCAGAGACTATAATTTCAATTCTTTTTAGATATATTGAGATATATTTTATGGTCATACATAAATATATGTATGTATGGTTAATATTCCATGTGCATATGAAAGGAATGTATATTCTGTAGTTACTGGATGTTGTAATCTGTAAGTATCAATTAGGTCTATCTGGTTGATATCATTCTTTAGATCCTCTATGTTTAAAATGAGTTTTATCTAGATAGTCTATTACTGAAAGAACAGTGTTAAAACCTCCTACTGGAATTGTCTTTTTCTCTCTTCAGTTCTGTTGATTCTTACTTCATGGATTTGAAATTCTGTTATTAAGCACATGTATATTTACAATATTTTTCTGACAAACAGATTATATTATCATTGTAAAACGTGCCTCTTTACCTTTAACAATACTCTTTCTCTTAAAATTTCTTTAACTGGTATCAATATAGCTATTGTAGCCTTCTTACGCTTACTGTTTGCATGATATAGCTTTTCAATCTATTCTTTCCAAACTTCTGTGTCATATTTAAAGTATGTATGTTATAGACATTAAAAGTATGTGTATTCAAGACAGGGACTTGGATTTTTAGCATTTCTGATAATCTCTACCTTTTATTATCATTTAATGTAATTATAGATATGGTTGTCTTTAGATCTTCTATTTTACTATTTGGGTTTTGTTAGATACCGCTTAATTTTTTTCTACCCTGCTCTCTTTTAGATTATTTGAATATATTTTAGAATTTTATTTGAATTTATCTCTTAACTTTTTTTTTTTTTTTTTGCGGTACACGGGCCTCTCACTGTTGTGGCCTCTCCCATTGCGGAGTGCATGCTCCAGATGCGCAGGCTCAGCAGCCATGGCTCACGGGCCTAGCCGTTCCATGGCATGTGGGATCTTCCCGGACCAGGGCACGAATCTGTGTCCCCTGCATTGGCAGGTGGACTCTCAACCACTGCACCACCAGCGAAGCCCCTCTCTTAACTTTTAAACTATGTCTTTTAAAATTTTTTAGTGGTTGCTCTAGAAATTATAATATACATTCTGAAGTTGTCACAGCCTTCTAAGGATTAATATTTCACTAATTATATAAAATGCAACCTTACGATCAAATAGGTCCATTTACCACCCCTCCTCACCTTATTTTATGTAATGTTTGCCATATATATTACAACTACCTGCATTTTAACTCCACAAGAGAGTATTATGTTTGCTTTAAGTGGCTGTATGTATTTTAAAGAAATGAAGAGAGAAATAGTCTTTTATTTTCACTCAAATATTTACATTTTTTAGGATTCTCTTCTTTTATTCTTAAAGATGTAAGATTCTCTCTGGTGTCATTTCTTTCCACCTGGAGAATTTTCTTTGACATTTTTTTTTTTGTGTGTGTATTTTGGATGTGCTGGTGATTCATTCTTAGCTTTCTTTTACCTGAAAACATGAAATTTATTCTATGCCAGTTGCTTCCTCCAAACATTGACTCCTCTCTCAAATCCACATGCTTTTAATTTATAGTTTTAATTTATCAGAGGATAATTATTATTATTATTATTATTTTTGCAGTATGCGGGCCTCTCACTGTTGTGGCCTCTCCTGTTGCTGAGCACAGGTTCCGGACGTGCAGGCTCAGCGACCATGGCTCACGGGCCTAGCTGCTCCGCAGCATGTAGGATCTTCCCAGACCGGGGCACGAACCTGTGTCCCCTGCATTAGCAGGCAGACTCTCAACCACTGTGCCACCAGGGAAGCCCTATCAGAGGATAATTTTAAGGGTTTGCTCAGTTATGCTGGAAGCAGAATTCCCATTAACCCATTTTTGAAAACTATTTAAAACATGGGCAAGTATTTATGCAGTAATGATAAATGAAAAATAAGATGATGAGCAGAAAGTATTCTAGTATGTAGTTGTACATTTATACATTTATAAATGTATAAAAATGAAAAGGAAATGTATCTAAGTTCAAATAAGAATTATTTCCTAGTAGTTGGATTATGGCTGATTTTTATTTTATTCTTTAGAACTTGCTAAAAGCTATATTTTTAAGAACAGCACATTTAATTTTATGATCAGAAAAATAATAAAATTGATTTAAAAAGATGTTGAAAGGCAATGAACTAATAAATAATAAATGAATCATATAGTCAGTAAATCCTTTAGTGTTTCAAAGGAGGAAAATATTATCTAGACCAGAAGATCAGAACAACTTTTTATGGAAGAGGTAGGATACGAAATGTTTCTAGAAGGTGACAGTTTAAATAACTGTTGGGTGTATAGATAGAGGGGAAAGAACATTCCAATATTTTTCTTGTTATGGAATTTAAGTCCTTGAATTCAAGAAGGTATATGCTAAGCCTCTTTTTTAAGCTGCAATATGAGTTTGTTTCATTGTGTTTCATTCATAAGCTGATTCTGTTAGCAAGGATGGCAGAGGGGTAGGTTACTCACTCAGGCTTCTGCTTAGTTTCTATTTCTGGCTCAGTGGCTAGGACTGCAGAGCTATGCAAGAGAAGAATGAAGTAATTGATAACTTTTGTTTATTTATTTTTACTTCTATTGCTTTCTTTCAGTCTCTTCCAACATTTTATTTTCCATCTAGGGAAGTATTCTCAAACAGAGATAATAATCTCATAAACCTCATTTATCAAACTTCATGGGAGAATTATTCCTTGCTTCTCTGATATCATTTTCTTTGCTTTCATTTTCTAATATGGAAAAACCCAACATATTTTGACCAAAAAAAAAATTTAACTTGGAATTAAAAATTAAATGCTTAGAACATATCATGTAGTGTTTTGATAAGAAGTTCAAAGAGCTATTTTTGTAATACAATATGACAATTATGCTTTCTAATTTTAGCAAAATTTCAAATGGATAGGCCCCCACTTGCTGGAAGCATCATATTGTGCAAACATTTATTTTTATTCGTTGAAATGCAACTTTTAGATGAAAGAGTCAAGTTATAATAAAAATAAACTACATGTAAGACATTTAAGCCCAAATCCAACCTCCAGGATATATCTTGGAGTGAACACTGACTGAAGCCACTCCTCTAGTAGCCTCTGCAGGGATCACTGATGGTCATTTTGATGAGCCTGATGCCCTGCAAGATAGTGAGTCTTCAAAGGAAGATTCAATTATATTGAGAATACTAGACAGGGAAATGGGCTCGTATATTTTTGAAAGATAATCAGTAAGTGTATAGAAATTGAAAAGCTATGACTTAAACATCAGATAAAAATTCTTTTAATCAAGGTTTTCTATTTCTTGAACATTTCAGCTAATTGACATTTAATACTAATACATTTTGAAATAATATAGCCATGCAATATTCTTAGGAAAAATATGGATTATAATAGACATAATTATACCTTGTGCTCATTTTCTTGCCAGTGTTCTCTATATTTATCATTGTAGTTAGTCACGTTTTCTAATATATAGGCATCCAAGTCATCCTTTTCCAACCAGCATTAATAAATATTGGACAAAATTAAACCCTTAAAGAAATGCATACTTTTTAATGAGGCACCAAAGGACACTTAATCACTCATCATTTAAAATTTGCTTAAGCATCTAGAGTAGAAATGCTTAGTAGAACTTTCTGTGAAATTGGAAATTTCTATGATATTGGAAATGTTTGTTATGATGGCCACTAGTCACATGTGGCTATTGAGCACTTATAATGAGGCTAGCATGCCATAGGAAGTGAATTTTAAATTTTAAAAATTAATTAATTTAAATAGCAACATGTAGCTAGACGTAGTTAAAGTGTAGATTTGGAGTCCTCAGATGTTATTGAAGTGAAGTGGTAAACTGAAAATAAAACTTTAAGTATTTCTTTTTCCTTCTTTTGTCTTATTTCATCCTGAAAATGAGAATTTAGTTAGAAATAGAAAATTCAGAAAAGCTTTTGAACCTACTCTAGTCATTCTTCAAATAAACAAGAAGACGTTGGCACAATTGAGAGTGCACTACAAATATTTAAATTGTTTGTTCATTTGTGACAGACTTTACATATTCTCTTGAGTTTTAATTTTTTGAAATGCTCTGTTTTTAATGCTCTGTTAAACTGGTTGAAATTGTTAAAAAATCTTACACTTAAGCTAAAAATGAATACTGATGTTTAATTTGTTAAAATATTTATATTAATTTTTGTTGAAGAAAAGAATCTTGGATACATAATCTTGTGTAAATTATATAAATCATTTCAGCTGTCTGTGGATTTTGGTGGCTGATATCCTTCTAATAGATAGCATGACAAAAAATTTCTTAGGTGAAAGGAGAATGTAATGATTAAGCAAATTTGTTCCTCTTCAAACTCTTAAGGGTTTGCTGTGAATACCTTCCAGCAGCTATGGTGAGAAATATTTGCTGCAAATAGCTCTTCTCCTTTTCCTGTGGTAAAATATTTATGGGATGGTGGTGGTGATAAGAGGGGAATTGTACAAGTCAAATATCATAGAATTCTGTGTAGTTTTTTTTAAATAAATTTATTTATTTATTTTTGGTTGCATTGGATCTTCTTTGCTGTGCACAGGCTTTCTCTAGTTGCAGTGAGTGGGGGCTAGTCTTTGTTGCGGTGTGTGGGCTTCTCATTGCGGTGGCTTCTGTTGTTGTGGCGCATGGGCTCTAGGTGCCTGGACTTCAGTAGTTGTGACACATGGGCTCTAGAGTACAGGCTCAGTAGTTGTGGTGCACCAGCTTAGTTGCTCCACGGCATGTGGGATCTTCCAGGACCAGGGAACAAACCCCTGTCCCCTGCATTGGGAGGCGGATTCTTAACCACTGCACCACCAGGGAAGTCCCCTCTGTGTAGTTTTTATACTCATCTAGGTATTCTTGTTATTTTTGGCTCTCTCTGTCTCTGTCTCTTTCAGTACTTGAGCACTTACCCTTATCTTACTGTAACATTCTCCATGGATTTAGCATGCATCATTTCAGTCACTGTTAGGGGAATAATAGATTTCATCAAATCCAAAGTAGGCCTTTTTTGGAATACCATTCAATATTCTACCTTTAACTTTCTACCAGTTAACGTCCTCTTCATCATGGCCTTTCTTTCTGCTCCCTGGTTGAGATTAAGGTAAGAAGCACTGGTGAAAAGCTTGGGGAAAGACCAGAAGAGGAAGAGTTGTCATCAGCAGGCTCCATTTCTACCTGAAGGGCTGCTGTAATGTAAGACTCATTAATATACCAGGTCTTATGTGCTTCGTCTTTTAAAATTTCTTTTCTTTTTTTTTTAATTGTAGTATAATTGCTTTACAATGTTGTGTTAGTTTCTGCTGCACAACGAAGTGAATCGTCATATGCATACACACATCCCCTCCCTCTTGGAACTCCCCCCACCTCCCATCCCACCCAACTAGGCCATCACAGAGCACTGAGCTGAGCTCCCTGTGCAATACAGTAGGTTCCCACTAGCTATCTATTTTACACATGGTAGTATATTTATGTCAAACCTGATCTCCCAATAAACCCTACCTTCTCCTTTCCCCATGTGTCCACATGTCCGTTCTCTACATCTGCCTTTCTATTCCTGCCCTGCAATATGTTCATCTGTACCATTTTTCTAGATTCTACATGTATGCATTAATGTATGATATTTGTTTTTCTCTTTCTGACTTACTTCACTCTGTATGACAGACTCTAGATCCACTCACATTTCTACAAATGAATTTTCGTTTTATGGCTGAGTAATAGTCCATTATATATATATGTACCACTTCTTTTTTATCCATTCATCTGTCAATGGACATTTAGGTTGTTTCTATGTCCTGGCTATTGTAAATAGTGCTGCAGTGAACATGGGGTTACATGTGTCCTTTTGAATTATGGTTTTCTCAGGGTGTATGCCCAGTTGTGGGATTGTTGGGTCATATGGTAGTTCTATTTTAACTCTTTAAGGAACCTCCATACTGTTCTCCAAAGTGGCTGTATCAATTTACATTGCCACCAACTATGCAAGAGGGTTCCCTTTTCTCCATACCATCTCCAGCATCTACTCTTTGTAGATTTTTTGATGATGGCCATTCTGAATGGTGTGAGGTGATACCTCATTGTAGTTTTGATTTCCTTTCTCTGATAATTAGTGGTGTTGAGCAGGTTTTCATGTGTCTCTTGGCCATCTGTATATCTTTTTTGGAGAAATGTCTATTTAGGTCTTCTGCCCATTTTTTGATTCAGTTGTTTGTTTTTGTTTGATATTGAGCTGCATGAGCTGTTTGTATATTTTGAGTTTTGGAGATTAATCCTTTGTCTGTTGTTTCATTTGCAAATATTTTCTCCTATTCTGTGGGTTGTCTTTTCATCTTGTTTATGGTTTCCTTTGCTGTGCAAAAGCTTTTAAGTTTCATTAGGTCCCATTTTCATATTTTTGTTTTTATTTTCATTACTCTAGGAAGTGAGTCATAAAAGATCTTGCTGTGATTTATGTCAAAGAGTGTTTTTCCTATGTTTTCCTCAAAGAGTTTTATAGTGTCTGGTCTTACATTTAGGTCTTTAATCCATTTTAAGCTTATTTTTATGTATGGTGTTAGGCAGTGTTCTAATTTCATTCTTTTACATGTAGCTGTCCAGTTTTCCCAGCACCATTTATTGAAGAGGCTGTCTTGTCTCCATTGTATATTCTTGCCTCCTTTACCATAGATTAGGTGACCATAAGTGCGTGGGTTTATTTCTAGGCTTTCTATCCCATACCACTGATCTATATTTCTCTTTTTGTGCCAGTATCATGTTGTCTGGATTACTGTAGCTTTGTAGTATAGTCTGAAGTCAGGGAGCCTAATACTGCCAAGTCCATTTTTCTTTCTCAAGATTGCTTTGGCTATTTGAGGTCTTTTGTGTTTCCATACAAATTGTATAATTTTTTTTTTCTAATTCTGTGAAAAATGCCATTGGTAATTTGATAGGGATTACAATGAACCTGTAGATTGCTTTGGGTAGTACAGTCATTTTCACAATATTGATTCTTCCAATCCAGAACCATGGTATATCTCTCCATCTGTTTGTGTCATCTTTGATTTCTTTCATCAGTGTTTTGTAGTTTTCTTAGTACAGGTCTTTTGCCTCCATAGGTAGGTTTATTCCTAGGTATTTATTCTTTTTGTCACAATGGTAAATGGGATTGTTTCCTTAATTTCTCTTTCTGATCTTTTGTTGTTAGTGTATAGGAATGTAAGAGATTTCTCTGCATTAATTTTTTATCCTGCAACCTTACCAAATTCACTGATTTGTTCTAGTAGTTTTCTGATGGTATCTTTAGTATTTTCTATGCATAGTATCATGTCATCTGCAAATAGTGACAGTTCTACTTCTTCTTTTCCAATTTGTATTCCTCTTATTTCTTTTTCTTCTCTGATTGGAGTGGCTAGGACTTCCAATACTATATTGAGTAATAGTGGCCAGAGTGGACATCCTTGTCTTGTTCCTGGTCTTAGAGGAAATGTTTTCAGATTTTCGCATTTGGGATTGATGTTTGCTGTGGGTTTGTTGTATATGACCTTTTTTATGTTGAGGTAGGTTCCCTCTATGCCCACTTTCTGGAGAGTTTTTATCATAAATGGGTGTTGAATTTTGTCAAATGCTTTTTCTGCGTCTATTGAGACGATCACATGGTTTTATTCTTTAATTTGTTAATATGCTGTATCCCATTGATTGTTTTGCATATACTGAAGAATCCTTGCATCCCTGGGATATATCCCACTTGATCACGGTGTATGATATTTTTAATGTGCTGTTGGATTCTGTTTGCTAGTATTTTGTTGAGGATTTTTGTGTCTATGTTGATCAGTGATATTGGTCTGTAATTTTCTTTTTTTGTGATATGTTTATCTGCTTTTAGTATCTGGGTGATTGTGGCCTCGTAGAATGAGTTTGGGAGTGTTCCTCCCTCTTCAATTTTTTGGAAGTGTTTTAGAAGGATAGATATTAGCTCTTCTCTAAATGTTTGATAGAATTCGTCTGTGAAGCCGTCTGGTCCTGGACTTTTGTTTGTTGGAAGATTTTTAATAACAGTTTCAATAACATTACCTGTGATTGGTCCATTTATATTTTCTAATTCTTCCTAGTTCAGTTTTGGAAAGTTGTACCTTTCCAAGAATTTGTCCATTTCTTCCAGATTGACCATTTTATTGGCATATAGTTGCTTGTTGTAGTCTTTTATGATCTTTTGTATTTCTGCAGTGTCAGTTGTTACGTCTCCTTTTTCATTTCTAATTTTATTGATTTGAGCCCTCTCCCTTTTTTTTTCTTGATGAGTCTCCTAAAGTTTAATCAATTTTGTTTATCTTCTCAAAAAACGAACATTTACTTTAATTTATCTATGTTCTTGTTTTCTTCATTTCTACTTCATCTATTTCTTCTCTGATCTTTATGATTTTGTTCCTTCTACTAACTTTGGGTTTTCTTTGTTCTTCTTTTTCTAGTTGATATAGTTGTAATGTTAGATTGTTTATTTGAGATTTTTCTTGTTTCTTGAGGTGAGGTTGAATTGCTGTAAACTTCCTTCTTAGAACTGCTTTTGCTGTGTCCCATAGGTTTGGGTCATTGTGTTTTCATTAATATTTATTTCTAGGATTTTTAAAATTTCTCCTTTGACTTCTTCAGTGATCTCTTGGTTATTTAGAAGTGCAGGGTTTAGCCTCCATGTGTTTGTGTGTTTTACAGTATTTTTTTTCCTGTGATTGACTTCTAATCTCATAGCTTTGTGGTTGGAAAAGATGCTTGATATGATTTCAATATTCTTAAATTTTCCCAGGCTTGATTTGTGACCCAAGATGTGATTTTTTTTTCTGGAGAACGTTCCATGTACACTCAAGAAGAAAGTGTATTCTTCCACTTTCGAGTGGAATGTCCTATCAATATCAATAAAGACTATCTGGTCTATTGTGTCATTTAAAGCTTGTGTTTACTTATTTATATTCTTTCTTGATGATCTGTCTATTGGTGTAAATGGGGTGTTAAAGTCCCCCACCATTATTGTGTTACCGTTGATTTCCCCCTCCATGGCTGTCAGCATTTACCTTATCTATTGAAGTGCTCCTATGTTGGGTGCATAAACATTTATAATTGTTATGTTTTCTTCTTGGATTGATCCCTTGATCATTATGTAGTGTCCTTCCTTATCTCTTGTAACAGTCTTTATTTTTAAGTCTATTTTACCTGATATGACTATTGTTACTCCAGCTTTCTTGTGATTTCCATTTGCATGGAATATCTTTTTCCATCCTTTCACTTTCAGTCTGTATGTGTCACCAAGTCTGAAGTGGTTCTTCTGCAGACAGCATATACATGGGTCTTGTTTTTGTTTCCATTCAGCCAGTCTGTATCTCTTGGTTGGAGCATTCAATCCATTTACATTCCAGGTGATTATCAATATGGATGCTCCTATTACCATCCTCTCAATTGATTTGGGTTTGGCATTGTGGGTCTTTTCCTTCTCTTGTGTTTCCTGCCTAGAGAAGTTCCTTTAGCATTTGTGGTAAAGCTGGTTTGGTGGTTCTGAATTCTCTTAGCTTTTGCTTGTCTGTAAAGGTTTTAATTTCTCCTTTGAATCTGAATGAGATCCTTGCTGGGTAGAGTAATCTTCGTTGTAGATTTTGCCCCTTCATCACTTTAAATATGTCCTGCCACTCCCTTCTGGCTTGCAGAGTTTCTGCTGAAAGATCAGCTGTTAACCTTATAGGGATTCCCCTGTGTGTTATTTGTTGTTTTTCCCTTGCTGTTTTTAATACTTTCTCTTTGAATTTATTTTTTGTTAGTTTGATTAATATGTGTCTTGGTGTGTTTCTCCTAGGGTTTGTCCTGTATGGGACTCTCTGCACTTCATGGACTTGGGTGGCTATTTCCTTTCCCATATTGGGGAAGTTTTCGATTATAATCTCTTCAAATATTTTCTTAGTTCCTTTGTCTTTCTCTTCTTCTTCTGGGACCCCTATAATTAGGATGTTGGTGCACATAATGTTGTCCCAGAGTTCTCTAATACTGTCTTCAATTTTTTTCATTCTTTTGCTTTATTCTGCTTCATAGCAGTTATTTCCACTGTTCTATCTTCCAGCTCACTTATTCACTCTTCTGCCTCAGTTATTCTGCTATTGATTCCTTCTAGAGTACTTTTAATTTCAGTTATTGTGCTGTTTTTCACTGTTTGTTTGCTCTTTAGTTCTTCTAGGTCCTTGTTAGACGTTTCTTGTATTTTCTCCAATCCTAGTTCCAAGATTTTGGATCATCTTTACTATCATTACTCTGAATTCTTTTTCAGGCTGTTTGTTTTTTTCCTCTTCACTTATTTGGTCTTGTAGGTTTTTACCTTGCTACTTTGTCTGTAACATGTTTTTTTGTTGCCTCATTTTTTTTTGATGGTTGGGGCTCTATTACTGTCTTACTGGTTGTTTGGCCTCAGGCATCCAGCACTGGTGTTTGCAGGCAGTTGGGTAGAGCCAGGTCTTGGCACTAGATGAGGACCTCCAGGTGGCCTCACTCTGATTAATATTCCCTGGGGTCTCAGGTTCACTTTTAGTCCTGTGGTTTGGACTTGGCGCTCCCACCACAGGCACTCAGGCCCAACACCTGGCCTGGGAACCAAGATCCTGCATGCAGTGTGGCATGGCAAAAGAAAAGAAAAAAAGGGAGCAGTACAATAATGAAGAATAAAAAATACAATAAAATTAGAAAGATAAAAAATATATTAGGAAAAATAAGAATATAATTGAAACAACTACAACAAGGTAAAACAGAACCACAACAGAAAAAAGAAAGAAAAAAGAAGGGAACAAGCCAAAGGGAGCAGAACAATAACAAAGTATAAAGAATAGAATAAAATTAGAAAAATGAAAGATTTATTTGAAAAAATAAAAATATAAATGAATCAATAACAAGATAAAGCAGAACCACACTCTAGAAGAAGAAGAAAATAAAAGGCCAGAAAAGTCCTTGGCTGTGTGGGGTGGAGCTTAGGTGGTGGGGTGGAACTTAGGCGAGGAGGGATTTAGGTTGAGGTGGGGACTAGGCTTAGGACCTGCAGGGAAATGCAGCATGGCCTGAGGGGGGCCTTGCGAGTGTGGAGTTCCTGAGTTTGGAAGTAAGGCCCTGGGTGAGGGTGTGCAGGCAGGGTTTAGGCCCAGTGGGGTTGGAGGGGTCTCAGGGGGGTTTCTGAGTGCCACAGTGTAGAGTTAGGGACCTGGGTGGGGGTGTAGGGACGGGGCTTAGGCTCTGTGATGACAGAGGGTGGGGGATTAGGCCCGGGAGCCCAACAGGCCCCCTGGTGCCTAGGTGAGCAGGGAAAGAACTGGCTGCACTCTCTTCTGTTCCTTCACACCTCCGAAGGTCTCCTGCATTGCCACTGAACTCCTAACCTTGGGTGGACATCACTGGGTGTGGGAACCCCTTCCCTCCCCCAGCTGCCCTTCAGGGTGCCAGTCCCATAGGTCTGGCTTTTACTTTTGCTCCCCCTTCCCTCCTTCCCACTCCCTCAGGACCCATGTGGCTGGAGGGGGCTTTGGGGGACAGAGGATCAGGCCCGAGATCTCAGCAGGCTCTCTGGGGTCCACATGAGCAGGGGAAACGCTGGCCACTCTCCCTTCTGATCCTCTGTACTCCCAACAGTCCCCTCATTTTCCCCTCCAGGTGTAGGATCCCTTCCCCTACCCCAGCCACCCCTGAGGGGCACTGGCCTGTCCCAGCTCCACTTCTCCTCCTCCCATGTCCTACCCAGTTGCTTGGGTGTTCCTCTCATCCCTTTAGATATCCATGGTCCCCTCCAGTGCCTGGTAAGTGCCCTAGTTGTGCAGAGACGTGAACTCTGCATCCTCCTAGTTCGCCATTTTGACTCCACCCCCCTGTGCTTGATCTTTAAAAGTACCTTACAGAATACTGCAGTTAACTGTTTATTGCATCCATTAGCCACCCCCACACCCCACTGTGGGTGTCTTGCTAATGCTGGGAAATCTGCAGAGTACATACTGCCACTCCCCACTGAAGACAGAAATAAGTACTTAGTCTTTTTTTGACATTATTTTCCAACTTCAATACCCACTGTGCTATGGCTCAGTAGAGTACTTTGTAGGTGGTTAAATTCAAATTTATTTTTCTATCAATATAATGTAAAATTTGCCTTAATGGCCTTAATCTGTATTATATGCTATATAATAATAGGATAATTTTCCTAATGAAAACAGCTAATATATGCTCTACATATGGAGTTTTAAACTGTGATGATAATGTCTTTTTGGTGACTGTAGTCTCCACTTTTCTGATGTAAGGTTTTGTAAAAATGGCTAGTGATTTTACTGATTATCCTCAAATGGCTCAATAAACACATTCTTAATGATGCTATGAATAAATTTTAAAAATTATTTTGTTCAATAAAGTGCCTATGTGGTAGGAGTTTTAAGTGTTAATGCTTTGTCTCTATCTGGTTGCAGGAGCTTGCTCAGGGCCTCCAGTGATTATGTTTGGGACACTGATGGAATTCATTACTCAAACTTTCTTGTGGTGGTGCCATTACCACAAGAATGAGAAGCACATGAATTAAAGGAGAATGGGGAAGATTCACTTAGAAGGACTTGAAAGAAAGACTTGAAAGAATGGGTTCTGGTACTCCTTTAAGTGCTCATGATTCTTTTCTTGTGAAAGGAGAAACATCACACTTAATATGTCAGGACAACTGAACTTGCTTCTTATAATTAGATTAAAAAAAAATTGTTGAAGGATCATTCCTGACCTGAGTAGAAGATTCTGTGCTCTTTGAGAGATTGCAGAGGGTACTGATAAAGGAATCATACCTTTCTTGTCTATGGCTCTTTAAGTGTCAGGCTGTCTCAGGATTCAGTACCAGTTGTCATCCTGGTATTCAGTCAGGAGTATGAAGTATCTAGACGCGACTAGTAGCTTTCTATGAAAAGACAGCAGTCCTACCTAAGACCCATATATGTATGCTAACTCTGTGAAAAGTAAGTGTTTCAAGAAGTTAAATCTTGAGATGTTATTTTGCCTTTTCTAGCTCCCTAGATAATTAAAACAATTAAAATTGTTTTAAACTTATAGAAGCAATCTATGCTCTCCATAAAACAACACAGAATGCTACATAAGAATTAATGCTACAGGAGATAGGTTCAAGATGGTGGAGTAGAAGGACATGCTCTCACTCCCTCTTGTGAGAGCACTGGAATCACAACTGCTGAACAATCATCGAAAGGAAGACACTGGAAGTCACCAAAAGGGATACCACACATGCAAAGAAAAAGGAGAAGCCACAATGAGATGGTTGGAGGGGTGCAATCACAATAAAATCAAAACCCATAACTGCTGGGAGGGTGACTCACAAACTGGAGAACACTTACACCACAGAGGTCCACCCACTGGAATGAAGGTTCTGAGCCACACATCATGCTTCCCAACCTGGGGGTCTGGGAAACAGGAGGAGAAATTCCTACAGAATCAGACTTTGAAGGCTAGTGGGATTTGATTACAGGACTTCAACAGGACTGGGGGAAACTGAGACTCCACTTTTGGAGGGCACACACAAAGTAGTGTGAGCATTGGGATGCAGGGAAAGGAGCAGTGACCCCATAGGAGAGTGAACCAGACCTACTTACTAGTGTTGGAGGGTCTTCTGCAGAGGCAGGGGGTGAATGTGTCTCACCGTGAGGACAAGGACACTGGCAGCAGAAGTTCTGGGAAGTACTCTTTGGCGTGAGCCCTCTGAGAGTCAGCCATGAGCCCCAACAAAGAGCCAGGGTAGGCTCCAGTGCTGGGTTGCATCAGGCCAAACAATGAACAGGGAGGGAACCCAGCACCACCCATCAGCAGACAAGCAGATTTAAGTTTTACTGAGCTCTGCCTAACAGAACAACAGCCAGCTCTACCCACCACCAGTCCCTTCCAACAGGAAACTTGCACAAGCTTCTTAGATAGACTCATCCACCAGAGGACAGACAGCAGAAGCAAGAAGAACTATAATCCTGCAGCCTGTAGAACAAAGACCACATTCACAAAAATATAGACAAGATGAAAAGGAAGAGGGCTATGTATCAGATGAAGGAACAAGTTAAAAACCCAGAAACACAACTAAATGAAGTGAAGATAGGCAACTTTGCAGAAAAATAATTCAGAATACTGATAGTGAAGATGATCCAGGATCTCGGAAAAAGAATGGAGGCAAAGATCGAGAAGAAGCAAGAAATGTTAAACAAAGACCTAGAAGAATTAAAGAACAAACAAACAGAGATAAACAATACAATAACTGAAATGAAAACTACACTAGAAGGACTCAATAGCAGAATAACTGAGGCAGAAGAACAGATAACTGACCTGGAAGACAGAATGGTGGAATTCAGTATTGTGGAACAGACTAAAGAAAAGAGAATTAAAAGAATTGAAGATAACATAAGAGACCTCTGGGACAATGTTAAATACAACATCATTCACATTATAGGTGTCTCAGAAGGAGAAGAGAGAGAGAAAAGACCCGAGAAAATATTTGAAGAGATTAGAGTCAAAAAGTTCCCTAACATGGGAAAGGAAATAGCCACCCAATTCCAGGAAGCACAGAGAATCAGAGGCAGGATAAACCCAAGGAGAAGCATGCAAAGACACATAGTAATCAAAATGACAAAAACTAAAGACAAAGAAAAATTATTGAAAGCAGTGAGGGAAAAATGACAAATAATATAGAAGGGAACTCCCATAAGGTTAACAGCTGATTTCTCAGCAGAAACTCTACAAGCCAGAAGGGAGAGGCATGACATACTTAAAGTAATGAAAGGGAAGAACCTACAAGCAAGATTACTCTACCCGGCAAGGATCTCATTCAGATTCAATGGAGAAATCAAAAGCTTTACAGACAAGCAAAAGCTAAGTGAATTGAGCACCACTGAACCAGCTTTACAACAAATGCTAAAAAAACTTCTCTAGGCAGGAAACACAAGAGAAGTAAAGGACCTACCAAAAAAACCCCAAATCAATTAAGAAAATGTTCATAGGAACATACATATTGATAATTACCCTAAAAGTGAATGGATTAAATGCTCCGACCAAAAGACACAGGCTTGCTGAATTGATACAGAAACAAGACCCATATATATTCTGTCTACAAGAGACCTGCTTCAGATCTAGGGACACATTCAGACTGAAAATGAGGGGATGGAAAAAGATATTCCATGGAAATGGATATCAAAAGAAAGCTGGAGTAGCAATACTGATATCAGATAATATAGGCTTTAAAATAAAGAATTTTACAAGAGACAAGGAAGGACACTACATAATGATCAAGGGATCAATCCAAGAAGAAGATATAACAATTATAAATATATATGCACCCAACATAGGAGCACCTCAATACATAAGGCAACTGCTAACAGCTATAAAAGAGGAAATTGACAGTAACACAATAATAGTGGGGGATTTTAACACCTCATTTACACCAATGGACATATCATCCAGACAGAAAATTAGTAAGGAAAAGGAAGCTTTAAATGACACAATAGACCAGAAAGATTTAATTGATAATACAGGACATTCCATCAAAAAACAGCAGATTACACTTCTCAAGTGCACATGGAACATTCTCCAAGATAGATCACATCTTGGGTCACAAACTAAGTCTCAGTATATTTAAGAAAATTGAAATCATATCAAGTATCTTTTCTGACCACAATGCTCTGGGATTACAAATGAATTACAGGTGAAAAAATATTAAAAACACAAACACATGGAGGCTAAACAAAACGTTACTAAATAACAAAGAGATCACTGAAGAAATCAAAGAGGAAATCAAAAAATACCTAGAGACAAATGACAATGAAAACTCGAAGATCCAAAACCTGTGGGATGCAGGAAGAGCAATTCTAAGAGGGAAGTTTATAGCAATACAAGCCTACTTCAAGAAAGAAGAAAGATCTCAAATAAACAATCTAACCTTAAACCTAAAGGAACTAGAGAAAGAAGAACAAATAAAACCCAAAGTTAGTAGGAGGAAAGAAATCATTACGATCAGAGCAGAAATAAATGAAATAGAAACAAAGAAAACAATAGCAAAGATCAATAAAACTAAAAGCTGGTTCTTTGAGAAGATAAACAAAATTGATAAACCATTAGCTAGACTCATCAAGAAAAAGAGGGAGAGGACTCAAATCAATAAAATTAGAAATGAAAAAGGAGAAATTACAGCAGACACTGCAAAAATACAAAGCATCCTAAGAGACTACTACAAATAACGCTATGCCAATAAAATGGACAACCTTGAAGAAATGGACAAATTCTTAGAAAGGTATACTCTTCCAAGACTGAAACAGGAATATATAGAAAATGTTAACAAATAATGAAATTGAAATGGTGATTAAAACTCTGCCAACAATGGGCTTCCCTGGTGGCACAGTGATAGTCAGTCCGCCTGCTGATGCAGGGGACATGGGTTCGTGCCCTGGTCTGGCAGGATCCCACATGCTGTGGAGCAGGTGGGCCCATGAGCCATGGCCACTGAGCCAGCATGTCCAGAGCCTGTGCTCCACAACGGGAGAGGCCACAACAGTGAGAGGCCCACGTACCGGGAAAAAAAAAAAAAATCTTCCAACACAAAAGTCCAAGACCAGATGGCTTCATAGGTGAATTCTATCAAACATTTAGAGAAGAGCTAACAACCATCCTTCTCAAAGTCTTCCAAAAATAGCAGAGGAAGGAGCACTCTGAAACTCATTCTATGAGGCCACCATCACCCTGATACCAACAGCAGACAAAGATACTACAGAAGAAGAAAATTACAGACCAATATCACTGATGAATATAGATGCAAAAATCCTCAACAAAATACTAGCAAACAGAATCCAACACCACATTAAAAGGATCATTCACCATGATCAAGTGGGATTTATCCCAGGGATGCAAGGATTCTTCAATATACGCAAATCAATCAGTGTGATACACCATGTAAACAAACTGAAGAAGAAAAAAACATATGATCATCTCAATAGATGCAGAAAAAGCTTCTGACAATATTCAATACCTATTTATGATAAAAACTCTCCAGAAAGTGGGCATAGAGGGAACCAACCTCAACATAATAAAGGCCATATACAACAGACCCACAGCAAATGTCATTCTGAAAGGTGAAAAACTGAAAGCATTTCTTCTAAGATCAGGAGCGAGACAAGGATGTCTACTCTTACCACTATTATTCAACAAAGTTTTGGAAGTCATAGCCACGGCAATCAGAGAAGAAAAAGAAATAAAAGGAATACAGATTGGAAAAGAAGGAGTAAAACTATCACTGTTTGCAGATGACATGATGCTGTACATAGAGAATCCTAAAGATACAAACAGAAAACTACTAGAGCTAATCAATGAATTTGGTAAAGTTCCAGAATACAAAATTAATGCACAGAAATCTCTTGCATTCCTATACACTAATGATGAAATATCTGAAATAAAAATTAATGAAACAATCCCATTTACCATTGCAACAAAAAGAATAAAATATCTAGGAATAAACCTACCTAGGGATCAAAAGACCTGTATGCAGAAAACTATAAGCCACTGCTGAAAGAAATTAAAGTTGATACAAACAGATGGAGAGACATACCATGTGTTTGGATTGGAAGAATCAATATTGTGAAAATGACTATACTACCAGAGCAATATACAGGTTCAATGCAATCCCTATCAAATTACCAATGGCATTTTTTACAGAACTAGAACAAAAATCTTAAAATTTGTATGGAGACACAAATGACTCCGAATAGCCAAAGCAGTCTTTAGGGAAAAGAACGGAGCTGGAGGAATCAGGCTCCTGGACTTCAGACTATACTATAAAGCTACAGTAATCAAGACAGTCTGTAACTGGCACAAAAACAGAAATATAGATTAATGGAATAGGGTAGAAAGCCCAGAGATAAACCCATGCACCTATGGTCAACTAATCTATGGCAAAGGATGCAGTGATATACAATGGAGAAAAGACTGTCTCTTCAGTAAGTGGTGCTGGGAAAACTGGACAGCTACAAGTAAAAGAATGAAATTAGAACACTCCTTAACACCATACACAAAACTAAACTCAAAATAGATTAGAGACCTAAATGTAAGACCGGACACTCTAAAACTCTTAGAGGAAAACATAGGAAGAACACTCTTTGACATAAATTACAGCAAGATCTTTTTCACCCACCTCCTAGAGTAACCGAAATAAAAACAAAAATAAACAAATGGGACCTAATGAAACTTCAAAGCTTTTGCACAGCAAAGGAAATAATAAACAAGACGACAAGACAACCCTCAGAATGGGAGAAAATATTTGCAAACGAATCAATGGACAAGGGTTTAATCTCCAAAATATATAAACAGCTCATGCAGCTCAATATTAACAAACCAAGCAATCCAATCTGAAAATGGGCAGAAGACCTAAGTAGACATTTCTCCAAAGAAGACATACAGATGCCCAAGAAGCACATGAAATGCTGCTCTACATCACTAATTATTAGAGAAATGCAAATCAAAACTACAATGAGGTATCACCTCACACCAGTTAGAATGGGCATCATCAGAAAATCTACAAACAACAAATGCTGGAGAGGGTGTGGAAAAAAGGGAACACTCTTGCACTGTTGGTGGGAATGTAAATTGATGCAACCATTATGGAGAACAGTATGGAGGTTCCTTAAAAAACTAAAAATAGAATTACCATATGATCCAGCAATCCCACCACTGGGCATATACTCAGAGAAAACCATAATTTAAAAAGACACACACACCCCAATGTTCACTGAACCACTGTTTACAATAGCTAGGTCATGGAAGCAAGATAAATGCCCATTGACAGGTGAAAGGATAAAGAAGATGTGGTACTTATATACAATGGAATACTACTCAGCCATAAAAAAATGAAATTGGGTCATTTATAGAGATGTGGATGAATCTAGCGACTGTCATACAGAGTGAGGTAAGTCAGAAAGAGAAAAACAAATATTCTATATTAATGTGTATATGTGGAACCTAGAAAAATGGTAAAGATGAACCAGTTTGCAGGGCAGAAATTGAGACACAGATGTAGAGAACAAACCTATGGACACCAAGGGGGATAAGTGGCAGGGTGGTGGTGGTGGTGTGATGAATTGGGAGGTTGGAATTGACATATATACACTAATATGTTTAAACTGGATAAGTAATAAAACCTGCTGTATAAAAAGTTAAATAAAATAAAATTCAAAAAAAGAAGCATTAATGGTAAGTAGGAAATTATTAGGTCAACTAAAAAATTGACATATCATTGTTTGCTTGGATAAAAATATTGTTCCAATATTAAATTTCCTGAAATTGAAAACTCTACTGTATAAGTGTAAGAATATTATTATTTAGAGGAAACGCTCACTGAAATATTTGGAGGTGAAGGGCTTTATGCAAGTAACTTACTCTTGAATCTTTCAGAAAAATGTTATGTATATATATTATTTGTGTGTGTATGTGTGAATACATGTTGATCTAGATGTATATGGAAGAGAAACAGCAAAAAATAAAGCAAATAGAGTGAAATGCTAATGTGTGAATCTATGTAAAGGATATGTAGGTGTTTGTTGTACTATTGTTATTCTTGCAACTTTCTTTAAGATTAAAATTATTTCCAAAAAAATTTAAAAAATAAAATATGATAGCTTTCTCTTTCCCGATTTTTTTTCTATGCATATACATCACACACAGAGATGTTTTAGAATATAAAGAGGATAGTGCTATATGTTTACTTTTGTGATTTTCTTTTTTTTCTTTTTCACTTATCAATATATATTGAATTGTGTTAGTGTTTTGGGCACCTGATTTTCAAGTATATATTTATCTTATTGTAGCCAAGTTTCCTTTGAAGACCTTGTGCTCTGTTCTTCTCCATGGCCTACTGAATTCTATACACGTTTTAAAGAATTTTATCACCATTTACATAAGAGTAAAAAATTGAGAGTTTAAGAAAATCATAATATTTTGAGGATCCTACTATGAGGGAAAATCTTGCTATGAAGTCCAACTCACACTGTTTTGTTATTCACTTATGGAAAATGTAGTTCATTCATATGCTTCAAATTTCAAACAGTGCAAAACGGCATATAGTGAAAAACAACCTTTCTACCATCTTCCCTTGCTACCGAGCCCCTCTTTTTAGAAGCAGTCAGTGTTATTTCTTTTTTCTATATTATTACAGAGATATTGTATGCTTTTACAGTATGTGTGTATGTGTATGTGTGTATGTACAGTTATGTCCTCAGCATGCATATTATGTATATATTTATATATATGCCTGTTATATTCAAATTCATATTTATTGAGCCACTTCTATGCATTAGACACTATTTTAAGTGCTTGTGATACATCAATGAATAAACCAAATCCCTACTCTCATGTAGCTATCTTCCTAATGGAAGTAGACATACAATAAACCATGAACAAGAAATACATTATGTAATGTGTTAGAAGGTGAAAAGTGCTATTAAACGAAGAAGGTAGAGTAAGGGAGGTTGAGAGTGCCAGGTCATGGAGCAGGGATGAATTGGATTGGAATTTTAAATAGGATCATCAATATAGGCCTCCTTGAGAAAGTAACATCTAAGCAGAGACTTGAAAGAAATTAGAGAGATTGTCTTGCAGATATTTGGAGGATACCAAGAAGAGAGAATAGTCAGTGTAAAAGCCTTAAAGTGAGAACACCATGCCTGGTATCTTTGAAGAATAGCAAAAGAGTCAGTGTGATGAGATCAGAGTGAGCCAAAGAGAAAATAGCTCCATAGGAGGTCAGAGAAGAAACGTAGAGACAGTTTGAGTGAACGGAGAGACATTGGAAGGTTCTGAGCAGAGGGATGATATTATCTGGCTGAGGTTTTAAGAAGATAGTTCTCTGACTGTTGTGTTGGGAATACACAACACAACACAAGAAATAACACTGACTGCTTCTGAAAAGAGGGGCTGGGTAGCAAAGGAAGAGGGTAGAAAGAATGTTTTTCACTATATGCCCTTTTGCACTGTTTGAAATTTGAAGCATATGAATGAACTACCTTTTCCATAAGGGGGCTTGAGTGAAAGCAAGAAGACAGGTTAAGTGGCTCTTAAAAAAATCAGGCAAATGATGATGGTGGTTTGGACCAAGGTGGTAGTAGTGATCAGGTTATACATATATTTTGAAGGCAGAGTGAACAGGATTTCCTGACAGATTGGACGTGGGGTGTTAGAGAAAGAAGGGGAGTCGAGAATATATCCTATAGTTTTGATGTGAGCAACTGGAAATAAGATTTGCTATTGGGGCAGACACAGGTTTTGAGGGGCCTGAAGTTTCTGAACAATTTTGGGGGCCTGCCTCAGGAAAATGAACACAAAATTACCCACACAAATTTAAGTATTAGGTAAAATAGGAATATTTATTAATAATGAAGGAATAAATGACAATTTATAAATATTAAAAAACTGTCAACTATCATAAACATCACAAAACCCAGAAAAATAATATAGTCTTAAAATTAATTACCTGAAACACCGCTATCTGTTATTGTTTGCTTAGTTTCCAAAACTTTGTTCTCCAAATATTCTTTTTTAAAACATCTTGTTCTTGCTTCGTGCATATGTCATCTTTCTGAGTAATATCATTACTGATATTTCCTGCAAGTTCCTTTCCTTTTTTCCCATTTTCTGTCTTTTTAAAAAATAAATTCTGTTTGTTTTTTTAGTTTCTATCTTTGTCTCTAACTTGTGTGTTGGATATTTTCCCCACGATTTGCTAATTTTTGGTTGTCTTCTCATGGTTGAGAGCGCTGACTGTAACTCAGAGCCTGGGATGTAGCTGGTTTACTCTCTATGTGGGTGGACTGTTCAAATGCAGAACCCCTTGTCATCTGCATATTTAGGATTTTCTTTTTGGGCTCATCAGGTTCTCCAGAGAAGACTTTTCCAATCTCTTGCCTGGAGGATGGAAGACTGGTTACCAGTGTTCTGCAAGCTTAGTGAGGGAAGCATTTAATTAATTATGCATAAGGTTGCTTAATCCCCTTCTTTTAGGTAGTATCCAGGGCCACTGTGCCTGGTGTTTTCCAGTTCAGTGACTCTCATTTTTTTCATCCAGAGCTGAAGAATAAACCTCCAGACTTCTGTGGAGGTAAGGGAAGGACAGTTATCTAGCTCTGTGGAATGAGAGAAAGGATCTTTCTAAATTGTTCCTTTTCAAATAGTTTCACCCAAACCTCCTGATTTTAGCTCTTTCTTAACTCTCAGGTCCAAAGGTACCAGGTGCTGCCAATTACTGAACCTTATGAGGATACTGGATTATAAATTGGGTTATTTCTCAGCATTCTCCATTGCTGGCTGTGGTCCCTACCATCTCAGTCTAAGTCAGCTAACACTAATCCATCTGGGTTCCACTTTAAAAATTGCATTGCTTTTATCTCTTCTAATATTCTTCCAAGCCTTTTGGGTTTATGTTTTTAAAAAAATTTTCCCCTGCGTTTTTAGTGAGGCATAGGGAGATTAAAATTAGATTCCTGCATACAGTTTACCATCTAACCCAGACTGCCTTGGGATGCCATATTTTAACACTTCATTTTCTTACTGTTGTATTTTGACCAGGAGTCCTGATTCCATTTATTTTTCAAAGTAACAAGCACAGCCACCACCACAACAAACTTACCTAACCATTTTTCATTATTTGAGAACTAACTATAGACAAGAGGGAATGTTAATCCATGCCAATGATTCAACAATTATGAATTGAGCATCTATTGTGTACCAGGCACTGTGCTAGTCATTCGATATATAGAAATGAGTGAAGTTTAATATCTGTCCTTATGGGAATCACAATCTAACATGTGTAAGCAACGTAGGCAAAAAATGGTATCTGTAATATCAGAAGTATGGCCAAAATTGCAGCACAGTCCAGATGATGGCATCCTTAACACTGTTGGGCTCAGGCTCAGGCAAGTCGTCCTGGAGGGGTTGATTTTGAGATAAGGAATAGGTGCTAGTAGCTTGCCACTTAAAACAGATATGATTAAGCTGCAGTAGACAACATAAATCCTTCACATTCCCGATTTTGGTTTGAGAGTGCTTTTAGATGTTAGAATCTCAGATACAAAACGGAAGAAATAAGTAAATATTTCCAACCATATTAATTCAAGATGAAAGAATGTCACTGTGACAATGTTCACATCATAATTCACAGAAGCAGAGGAGAAGAAACACAATGAAGTCAGTCTACTTCTGTCTTCATTGGGATGTTGTGGCATTTACTGTGATAGTTTATATAAAAATGCTTTATAAGAGTGTAACATGAACGCATTATCAATTTAAAAAGAAAAGCTGAAATTGTAGTGACATAAGCTCATTCAACAAGTACATAATTAAGCACCTACAATGTGTTAGGAACTCTTCACATGTTGGAAATACACTGATGAACAAAGAGATGGTGGAGGAGACAAGAGTATAATGAAGTGAGAAATATAGATTGCAACAAGAGCAAATAGCAGGTGGAGGTATCCTAGTTTTAGATTTTTGGGATGGAGTAAGACCTATTCATGACTCTGCAATGAAGTCAATATGTCTGGAGCCTAAATCATGAGGCAGAGAATGGTATAAGATAAGGCTACAGTGACAGGCAGCTGCCAGTTGATAAATTTGTAAGGATCCATGTTAAGGAATTGGAATTTTATCCCAACAGTAGTAGACATTGAAGGGGAGTGACATGTTTATATGTATATTTTTAACAAGATCATCCTGCTGATATAATTAGAATATTATAATTTTCAAGCCCTTAACAAAACAATAACTCTAAGAAAAGATCATCAGTGACTCCTAACATAAAAAAGAGGCACTAAGTATTTTGTACACAACTCCACCTATGACATATTTGTACAAAAATTGAGCCTAATCAGATCAAGCCTCTAGGTCCCACTACAAGTTGTAGGAAATGCAGGAGGACAGAGACCAGGTTCAGTGACACCACAGGGATATGAACAAGGAAATCCAGACTTTTGGAACTCCACAGGACAAAAGACTCAATTTATTCAGGAAATAAACTTAAAGAAATAAAAATCTGAAGGAAAAACATGTAGAGTAGGAGGAGACTTAAAGGACACTTCAACCAAATGTAGGGAGAGGATCTTGTTTGTACTGTGATTCAAACAAAACAAAACAAACTTGATAAAACATTGTAATACTCTTAGGGAAATTTAAACAGTGACTAGATATTTGGAGATTCCTAGATAAGGAATTACTATTAATTTTTATAGCTGTAAAATAATGTGGTGGTTATGTTTTTAAAAACAATTCTTATTTTTAGAGATATATGCCAGCATATTTACAGGTAGATTAATAAATAAGACAACTAGTTGCTGCATTTGTTGCTACTATCTTTCTCCTATAATTGTTTGTAGGAGAGGAAAATTGGAAGCAGAATGTCCATGTAGGTAGGAGGCTTTTGTAGTAATCCAGGATAAAGAGGATGCAGGACTAGACTAGGATGGTGGCAATGAAGATGGAGAAAAGTAGATTTTTTCAAGACATACTTTGGAGGTAGAGCTGACAGAATTTGCTGATGAATTTGATTTGTGGGAATGCTGATGTAAGGAAATAGAGAAGAACAATTGCCAGATTTCAGGTTTGATTAACCTGATGGATTGTGTTCCAATGGGGAAAACTAGAGGATAAATAGTTTTTGGAGAGAAGGTGTAAGAGATGATGGGTTCAATTTGACATAGATGTGAGTCCTTGATTAGAGATTTCAGTGAGATATGGTAATACAGACGATCAGTCGGTATTTGGATGTACAGGTTAGGAAATATCTCTGGTTTTGAGGCATCTAATTAAGATTCATTGGCATGTAGATAGCAACCAAAGCTATGGAACTAAATGAAATCACCTGGGGGAATGTGATTGAAAAGAAAGAGAAAAGGGAGAAGAGGAGAGGAGAAAAGAAGGTCTAGGCCACAACTCTGAAAACAGGCAACGCAAGTTTAGGTAGGGGAGAATTAACCTGCAAAAATAATGATAAGATGGGGGGGATATGAAAAATGTTTCCCTGATATTCCAGGAGGCAAAAGAAGACAGAGTTTCCACAAGAAGTGTGTGGTAAGAAAAAAAAAAGAAGTGTGTGGTTAATTTAACATTGTCAATTACTATGGAAAGGTCAAATAAGATGAGGACAGAAAGAACATTGGACTTGGTGACATGGAAATCAGTGTCCTTGTGAGGATTTTTTTTTTTTTTGGTGGAATGATTGAGCAAAACTAATTTGAAGTAGGTTAAGGAGTGAGTGGAAGGTGGGAAAATTGTGACAGATATAGGAGATTTTTTCAGAAAATGTGAGGAGGAGAGATAGAGGGTGATATGAGGAGGGAAAGATGGGGTTAAGATACTTTTAAGTCTTGAGCATGTATAAATGAAGATGGAAAGGATCCAGTAAGAAATGAGAAAATGAAAATGCAAAAGGAGAGGGGACAATTAGAAGTGGAAAAATATCTGAAAATCATAGAAGAGTTGGGAACAAGAGAAGAGGTGAAGAGTTTGATTTTAAATAGAAGAGACACCTCTTCTTTTGTTACAGAAAATAAAATAGAAGGATAGGTGCAGATAAGTTTGTAGATTTCATAGCTCTGTGTGTTTGTGCATGAGTGAAAGAAAAAGGGAAGGCTATCTCCTGAGACTGAAGGAAGATTTGGAGATACATCAAAAAGGTTTTAGGACAATGGGAAAGATTTGAAGTAGCTATAGATATATATACTGTGAGTAGACTGTGAGATTATAAGGTGATTGAGGGATCAATAGTGATGATGAATATAGTGGCAGCAATATATCTAGTTGTATGATTTTCACCAAAAGTGCTCAGCAGTCTGAATATAGTAAAAACAGAAACATTTGACATTTTAAAACAAAAAATGTGAACGGTACAAAGCAAGCTTTATTTACCTAAGTTATAATTTCTCGTTAACTCCCAGGGACTTTGTTAGTTAAAACAAGGTAACAGATTCAACATACTTTGAGATCTGTGGAAGGAAATTCCTTTTTAAATACAACAATGATAATCACATAAAATTAAGCTATTTGGGATGTTTTCTATGCTTTTTTGTTTGATTCCTGCATTACATGCCATTGATTTCCCTTTGATCCATCTCTTCACAATTAATTTAGGCATGATTTTCCTAACTCTTGATATTATCCTGTCAGTTTAAGAAACATCAGAGTAAATCAAAACTGATGATCCCTATGATTATGAAATAACAAACATGTCAAAATAGAAGTGTTAGTTTTTCTTAATTTAATAGCAGCTTATACCTCCCACCAAAATCCACACAAGGAATTTCCAAATATCAACTATTTTATAGCTGTGAAGTGAATTCCATACAAAATTTAGACATATATTTGAATGAACTTTTACTCTGTTTTCACAGTATTTATTTTGAACCTAGCACTGTTGTTAGACCCTAAGGAATTATACATGGATCAGACAAATTCCTTTTGTGTATTTAAGGAGCTCATGAATTTGAGGCAGAGTAAAGACAGGGGTGTAGGGTCAACTGATGAACAGCCTTATATTTCATGTTAATAGAGTTTGGATTTTAACATGTGGGCAAATTAAAACCTCCAAAGAATTTTCATTAAGGAAGTGACATGATCAGATTTGTGTTAAGGTCACTTTCATAGCAGACTGTGGAAAAGGGACTGGAGGAGAATAAGCTATAAGGAGAGAGAGAATTACCATACCTGGAGTGTCTACTATATGCCAGGCACAGTTTTATTTTGTTTTTGAATATTTTAAAAATTTACTCATTTATTTTGGCTGTGCTGAGTCTTACTTGCAGCAGGTGGGATCTTCATTGCAGCATGCAGAATTCTTGGCTGCGGCATGCAAGGTCTAGTTTCCTGACCAGGTATCGAACCCGGGCCCCCTGCATTGGGAACATAGAGTCTTACCCACTGGATCACCAGGGAAGTCCCCAAGACACAGTATTACTATATATAATATCACTTAATCACCACAAGAACACTTAAGAACAAGCATTATCATCTCCATTTTAGAGCTGAGGAAAATAAGGTTTAGAGAGGTTAGGTCCCAAAAGTTACAATTACAGTAAAATATATTGTTGGCATCTGAACACAGCCTGACTCCAAGATCCATGCTGTTCTTCTGGAGCATACACTCAATTAGGTGGCACTGGATGAATCTAAAAGTGAATAATAATGAAGTCCTGAATCAAGACTGTGCCTGTGGGAATGGAAAGAAACAGAAAATATGAGAAATATTCAGGGAATAGAATTGGCAGCAAGACTTGTTTTTTTTGTAGATTTGAATTGGGTGGTGGAGGGGGAGAGCAAGGGGCAGCGAGGAGTCAAGAACCTCTTCCAGGTTTTAATTTGTCTAAATGAGTGGATGGATAATGGTGTTTTGAACTGAAATTAGTG
Source organism: Pseudorca crassidens (assembly GCF_039906515.1). Taxonomy (NCBI): domain Eukaryota; kingdom Metazoa; phylum Chordata; class Mammalia; order Artiodactyla; family Delphinidae; genus Pseudorca; species Pseudorca crassidens. The sequence goes on along the minus strand of NC_090317.1, from coordinate 48,450,970 downwards.
GATGTAAAAGAATAAATGGAAGGTGGCAACAGCCAGCTTTAGCAACCACCAGTCCCTTCCAACTGGAAACTTGCACAAGCCTCTTAGATAGACTCATCCACCAGAGGACAGACAGCAGAAGCAAGAAGAACTATAATCCTGCAGCCTGTGGAACAAAGACCACATTCACAAAAATATAGACAAGATGAAAAGGAAGAGGGCTATGTATCAGATGAAGGAACAAGTTAAAAACCCAGAAACACAACTAAATGAAGTGAAGATAGGCAACTTTGCAGAAAAATAATTCAGAATACTGATAGTGAAGATGATCCAGGACCTCGGAAAAAGAACGGAGGCAAAGATCAAGAAGATGCAAGAAATGCTTAACAAAGACCTAGAAGAATTGAAGAACAAACAAACAGAGATGAACAATACAATAACTGAAATGAAAAACACACTAGAAGGAATCAATAGCCAAATAACTGAGGCAGAAGAACGGATAGGTAGCCTGGAAGACAGAATGGTGGAATTCACTGCTGGGAACAGAATAAAGAAAAAGAATGAAAAGAAATGAAGACAGCCAAAGAGACCTCTAGGACAACATTAAACACAACACCATTTGCATTAGAGGGGTCTCAGAAGGAGAAGAGAGAGAGAAAGGACCTGAGAAATATTTGAAGAGATTAGAGTCGAAAAGTTCCCTAACATGGGGGAGGAAATAGCCAGCCAAGTCCAGGAAGTGCAGAGAGTCCCATACACAAGGAGAAACACGCCAAGACACACAGTAATCAAGTTGGCATAAATTAAAGACAAAGAAATATTATTGAAAGCAGCAAGGGAAAAACAACAAATAACATACAAGGGAACTCCCATAAGGTTAAGAGCTGATTTCTCAGCAGAAACTCTACAAGCCAGAAGAGAGTGGCATGACATATTTAAAGGGATGAAAGGGAAGAACCTACAACCAAGATTACTCAACCCAGCAAGGATCTCATACAAATTCGAAGGAGAAATGAAAAGCTTCACAGACAAGCAAAAGCTAAGAGAATTCAGCACCACCAAACCAGATCTACAGCAAATGCTAAAGGAACTTCTCTAAGTGGGAAACACAAGAGAAGAAAATGGCCTACAAAAACAAACCGAAAAAAATTAAGAAAATGGTAAAAGGAACATGCATATCGATAATTACCTTAAATGTGAATGGATTAAATGCTCAAACCAAAAGGCACAGGCTCACTGAATGGATAGAAAAACAAGACCCATATACATGCTGTCTACAAGAGACCCACTTCAGATGTAGGGACACATTCAGTCTGAAAGTGAGGGGATGCAAAAAGATATTCCATGCAAACGGAAATCAAAAGAAAGCTGGAGTAGCAATACTTATATCAGATAAAATAGACTTTAAAATAAAGAATGTTACAAGAGACAAGGAAGGACATTACATAATGATCAAGGGATCAATCCAGGAAGATATGACAATTATAAATATATAGGCACCCAACATGGGAGCACCTCAATACCTAAGGCAACTGCTAACAGCTACAAAGGAGGAAATTGACAGCAACACAATAATAGTGGTGGACTTTAACACCTCACTTACACCAATGAACAGATCATCCAGACAGAAAATTAATAAGGAAACAGAATCTTTAAATGACACAATAGACCAGATAGATTTCATTGATAATTATAGGACATTCCATACAAAAACAGCAGATTACACATTCTTCTCAAGTGCACATGGAACGTTCTCCAGGATAGATCACATTTTGGGTCACAAATCAAGCCTTGGTAAATTTAAGAAAAATGAAATCATATCAGGCATCTTTTCTGACCAGAACACTATAAGATTAGAAAACAATTACAGGGAAAAAAACATAAAAAAACTCAAACACATGGAGGCTAAACAATACGTTACTAAATAACCAAGAGATCACTGAAGAAATCAAAGAGGAAATCAAATAACACCTAGAGAAAAATGACAATGAAAACACGACAATCCAAAACCTATGGGATGCAGCAAAAGCAGTTCTAAGAGGGTAGTTTATAGCAATACAAGCCTACCTCAAGAAACAAGAGAAATCTGAAAAAAACAATCTAACCATACACCTAAAGGAACTACAGAAAGAACAAAGAAAACCCAAAGTTAGCAGAAGGAAAGAAATCATAAAGATCAGAACAGAAATAAATGAAATAGAAACAAAGAAAACAACAGCAAAGATCAATAAAACTAAAAGCTGGTTCTTTGAGAAGACAAACAAAATTGATAAACCATTAGCCAGACTCATCAAGAAAAAGAGGGAGAGGACTCAAATCAATAAAATTAGAAATGAAAAAGGAGAAGTTACAACAGACACTGCAGAAATAAAAAGCATCCTAAGAGACTACAGCAAGCAACTCTATGCCAATAAAATGGACAACCTTGAAGAAATGGACAAATTCTTAGAAAGGTATAATCTTCCATGACTGTATCAGGAAGAAATTGAAAATGTGAACAGACCAATCACAAGTAATGAAATTGAAACTGTGATTAAAAATCTTCCAACAAACAAAAGTCCAGGACCAGATGGCTTCACAGATGAATTCTATCAAACATTTAGAGAAGAGCTAACACCCATCAATCTCAAACTCTTCCAAAATATTGCAGAGGAAGGAACACTCCCAAACTCATTCTTTGAGGCCATGATCACCCTGATACCAAAAGCAGACAAAGATACTACAAAAAAAGAAAATTACAGACCAATATCACTGATGAATATAGGTGCAAAAAATCCTCAACAAAATACCATCAAACAGAATCCAACACCATATTCAAAGGATCATTCACCATGATCAAGTGGGATTTATCCAAGGGATGCTGGGATTCTTCAATATATGCAAATCAATCAATGTGATATACCATATTCAGAAATTAAAGAATAAAAACCATTTGATCATCTCAATAGATGCAGAAAAATCTTTTGACAAAATTCAACACCCATTTATGATAAAAAGTCTACAGAAAGTAGGCATAGAGGGAGCTTACATCAACATAATAAAGGAAATATACAAAAAACCCATAGCAAGCATCATTTTCAATGGTGAAAAACTGAAAGCATTTCCTCTAAGATCAGGAACAAGACAAGGATGTCCACTCTGGCCACTATTACTCAACATAGTTTTGGAAGTCCTAGCCATGGCAATCAGAGAAGAAAAATAAATAAAAGGAATACAAATTGCAAAAGAAGAAGTAAAACTGTCACTGTTTGCATATGACATGATACTATACATAGAGAATCCTAAAGATGCCACCAGAAAACTACTAGAGCTAATCAATGAATTGGGTAAAGTTGCAGGATACAAAATTTTGCACATAAATCTCTTGCATTCCTATACACTTATGATGAAAAATCTGAAAGAGAAATTAAGGAAACACTCCCATTTACCATTGCAACCAAAAGAATAAAATGCCTAGGAATAAACCTACTTAGGGAGACAGAAGATCTGTATGCAGAAAAGTATAGGACACTGATGAAAGAAATTAAAGATGATACAATCTGATGGAGAAATATACCATGTTCTTGGATTGGATGAATCAGCATTGTGAAGGTGACTCTACTACCCAAAGCAATCTACAGATTCAGTGCAATCCCTATCAAATTACCAATGGCATTTTTTACAGAACTAGGACAAAAAATCTTAAAATTTGTCTGGAGACACCAAAGATCCTGAAGAGCCAAAGCAGTCTTGAGGGAAAAAAACGGAGCCAGGCTCCCTAACTTCTGACTATACTACAAAGCTACAGTAATCAAGGCAATATGGTACTGGCACAAAAACAGAAATATAGATCAGTGGAACAAGATAGAAAGCCTAGAGATAAACCCACACACCTATGGTCAACTAATCTATCACAAAGGAGGCAAGGATATACAATGGAGAAAAGACAGTCTGTTCAATAAGTGGTGCTGGGAAAACTGGATAGCTACATGGAAAAGAATGAAATTAGAACACTCCCTAACACCATACACAAAAATAAACTCTAAATGGATTAGTGGCCTACATCTACGACCGGACACCATAAAACTCTTAGAGGAAAACATAGGTAGAACACTCTTTGACATAAATCACAGCAATATCTTTTTTGATCCACCTCTTAGAGTAATGGATTTGCGTGTCATCCTTGCGCAGGGGCCATGCTAATCTTCTCTGTATCGTTCCAATTTTAGTATATGTGCTGCCGAAGCGAGCACAGAGTAATGGAAATTAAAAAAAATAAAAAATAAAAAAATAAACAAATGAGACCTAATGAAACTTCAAAGCTTTTGCACAGCAAAGGAAATTGCAAACAAGACAAAAAGACAACCCTCACAGTGGGAGAAAATATTTGCCAACGAATCAACGGACAAGGGATTAATCTCCAAAATATATAAACAGCTCATGCAGCTCAATATTAAAAAAAACAAGTAATCCAATCTGAAAATGCGCAGAAGCCCTAAGTAGACATTTTTCCAAAGAAGACATACATATGGCCAAGAGGCACATGAAAAGCTGCTCAACATCACTAATTATTAGAGAAATGCAAATCAAAACTACAATGAGGTATCACCTCACACCAGTTAGAATGGGCATCATCAGAAAATCTACAAACAACAAAGGCTGGAGAGGGTTGGAGAAAAGGGAACCCCCTTGCACTGTTGGTGGGAATGTAAATTGATACAGCCACTATGGAGAACAGTATGGAGGTTCCTTAAAAAACTAAAAATAGAATTACCATATGATTCAGCAATCCCACTACTGGGCATGTACCCAGAGAAAACCATAATTCTAATAGGCACATGCACCCCAATGTTCAATGCAGCACTATTTACAATAGCCAGGTCATGGAAGCAAGCTAAATGCCCATCGACAGACAAATGGATAAAGAAGTGGTGGTACATATATACAATGGAATATTACTCAACCATAAAAAGTAACAAAATTGAGTTATTTGTAGAGACGTGCCTGGGTTTAGAGACTGTTTTACAGAGTGAAGTAAGTCAGAAAGAGAAAAACAAATATCGTATGTTAATGCATATGTGTGGAACCTAGAAGAATGGTACAGATGATCCAGTTTGCAGGGCAGAAATTGAGACACAGATGTAGAGAACAAACGTATGGACACCACGGGGGGAAAGTGGTGGGGGGTGGGGTGTGGTTGGTGGTGCAATGAACTGGGGGATTAGGATTGACATGTATACACTAATATGTATTAAATGGATAACTAATAAGAAGCTGCTGTATAAAAAAATAAATTAAATTAAATTAAAAAAACAAATGGAAAGATGTTGAAGATACAGGACAAAATGGGAATAATTGATGGAACGAAGAGCTGGAGGAGATGGAAACAGCACAGGTGAAGAGATTTTCTTAGTTGATTTCTCTGTAATGGAGAGACTATTTTTATGCTCAAATATAGATCCATTATAACATGGAGGGAATAATATTGAGAGACTTTAGACTCAATAGCCTCTATATTATTTCTGAAAAAAGAAGTGAAGGCAGAGGCAAGGGAAGGGAAGGGAGCTTGAAAAGAATAGTATTAAAGGTTTGAATTAACCACTGAAGGGAATGGGAGAGGGAAATGATCACCATTTTTTAGTTAACTCACAGGCAATTATTTTGGTTCATTATTATAGGATACTCAGACTGAAACTTGGTTTCAAGTTTATAACTTTAGTTTTTTCCTATTTTTCAAAATAAAGTTATCACATATCATTATTTAGATAATTCATATTATTGTTCATCCATGAGAGTCAACATTCTGTTATTTGCAAAGTGGTAGGAACAAAGTACTCTCTCACCAAAAGCATAAATGTTCTTCTATAAACTATTCTTTTCAGGTTCTGATATAAGTAATATGTCAGCCTTGTAAAATAGATTAGGAGTGTTTTTCTTTTATTATTTTATGAAAGAGTTTGAGTAAGACTAAAATCATCTGTTCATTGAATTTCTCTGGAAACATTTTAAAGTCTGATTTCTTCTGGAATTTTTTTTTAAATGTCTATTGAATTTATTTAATGGATTTAGGGTTATTCAGCTTTCTATTTCTTCTTGAGTCCATTTCAATTATTTGTATTTCTAGAAATTTACTCATTCATTTTAGTTTTCAAATTTATTATCAAAATTTCTATATACCATCCTCTTATCTGTTTTATATCAACATCTATAGTTATATTTCACCTTTCAGTCCTAATATTTTTTATTTGTACCCTTTCTCTCTCATTCTTAATATTATTTATTTGTGCTCTTTCTCATTCTTTTTTCCCTTGCTTAATTCCATTAGAAGTTTGTCATTAAAAAATATCTTATCAAAGAACAAACTTATACCTTTGTCAATACTCTTTATGTTTGCTTTCTATTTCATTAAGTGTTATTCTTCATTTTTTTCTTTTCTTCTACTTTCCTTTGATTTATTTTGCTATTCTTTCTCTAAGTTCCTGAGATCTATGGTCTAATCATTATTTTCAACCTTTCATAATATACCAATTTAAGGCCATACAATTTCTTCAAAATACCACTTTAGGTGCATCCATATGTTTGGATGCATAATGTTTTCATGATCATTCAGTTCTAAGTATTTTCACACTTTTATTATGAAGTTTTCTTTGATGTATGAAATAGTTGGAATTTTGTTTTAAATTTTCAATAACGGGCTTCTTGTTATATATAAAAACATGTGTGATTTTATTTCTTTTGGATATATATCTATTAGTGGGATTGTTGGATTACATGGTAGCTCTACTTTTAATTTTTTGAGGAAACTCCATACTGTTTTCCATAATGGTTTTGCCAATTAACATTGCCACTAACACTATGTAAGTGTTCCCTTTTCTTCCCACTCTGTCTTGTATCTGGATAATAATCATCCTAATAGGTGTGAAGAATCTTAAAAAGTTGAACTCAGAGGACCAGAGAATAGAACAGTGGTTACGAGGGGTTAGGGGTTAGGGAAAATGGGGAAATGTTGATCAAAGGGCACAAACTTTCTGTTATAAGATAAATCAGTTTTGGGGAATCTAATGAATACCATGGTGACTATAGTTAATAATACTGTATTGTGTACTTGAGATTTTCTAAGAGAGTAGATCTTAAGCCCTCTCACCTCAGCAACCAAACAAACAAACAAAACCTCACACAACTATGTGAGGTGATAAATGTGTTAATTAACTTGATTATGGTAATCATTTCACAATGTATACATATATCAAATTATCTTATTGTACACCTTAAATATATACTGTTTGTATTTGTCAATCATACCTCAATAAAGCTGGAAAAAAAATTAAATGACAACATAAATCCTTAAAAATATGTATTTTGACTTAATTGTATTATAGTCAAAGAATGTGGTCTTTATGATACTAGTCCTTTCACATTTCAAAATTTACAGTTCAAATCATCTGTATCCCCATTTGTTTTTAAAAATCTACTCAAATTTTCTATTACAGAGACAATTATGTTGGAATATCTCATGAGGATGACAGATTTATCAACTTCTTTCTATAATTCTGCCATTGTTTTCTCTTTTGGGAGCTATGTTACTAGGTTAACACACATTTGAAATTGCTTTATCATTTTGGTGAATTAGACCTTTGTTATTATGTAGTGACCCTCTTTATCTCTAGTACAGAATTAAAAAAATTTTTTTTAATTATTAAAGTCTATTTTGTATGGTACTAATGTATCTGCAGTCACTTTCTTTGGGTTACTATTGTGTAGTACAATGTTTTCATCATTTAACTTTAACCTTTTTGTATATTCTTTTACAAAGTATATAATTGGGTTTAAAAAAAAAGTTCAGTCAAACAATCATTGTCTTTTAGCTGAAGAGTTTAGTCCATTTATATTGGCAGTGATTACTGAGATATTTACATTTATTTAAATGATCTTATGTACTTTCTATTTTTCTATTTCCTTTGTTTCTACTTTCTTGTAATCTTTTGGGCTGAATTTTATTTTAAATTTTCAGTGATTACCTAGTTATTTTAACATACTTATTTTAACCTAGCAAATTCTACAATCAGTCAACATTGTTATCCTCTAGCTGAACTACACAAAGAATTTTTAATACTTTACTTCTCATTATCCCCCTTCCAATGCTACATAACTACAGTGATAATAAAAATCCTTGTATCTGCCTTCTGACTTTATTAAAAATGTGTCAAGTGGTTCACTGTTAGCACTTACGTTATACTCTTGATCAAACTATGAAAGTATCTTTCTATTCAAATCATATAATTTTTATCACATATTTTTGTTTCACTGAAGTGGTAATGGCTGCCTGGACCATTGAGAAAGTCTCTGAGGCTGACTCCAGGCTTAGTAAGAAAAAGTGGAATACCTGATTAATGCAGTCTCCTGTGGGCATGTTGGGAATAGAATGGCAACATGTGTGCTATGTCACCTTGGAAAGCATAAATTAGTGATGAAATGAAATGGAACATGGAGTAGGCATGCTTTGGTTTGGGATGAGTATGAGAGCAGGGAAACACAGGGCATAAGGCTCTTTGGACAGAACAGGTAAAATAGCTTTGTGGGGTTCCTGGGCAGCTAGAATATGAGCAGTGAAGCTAGTTCTTGGGAAAGGCAGGTAATGGACAAGGTGGGCAGTTTTCAAAGACAAATTATTCATGTTCGAATTTTTTTTAATGATTGTCCTTAGAAGGAAAAAATAAAGTGTACTTCTCTCCTGTGGCAGCTCCTATATCCCTGCTCTCTACTCTCCAGGTTAATGAAGAGATCAGCAAGTCACCTGCTGCTTTGTATTATCTGTTCTATTGTTCCTCTTCATTAGTGTGGATAACAGAGAGTAGAATGCAGTGCATCTTGGAGGCAATACAGCAGGATATTACATACATGCTCATCAGCAGCCAAAATCACAGCATCTTTTTCTAGTGAATCTGCAAATAACCAGTCCTTCAGGTACTTCTGTAATTTTCGCCAAATGTTGCACTTTTGAAAGCTTCATTAATCCAGCCCCATTAGGATGGGTAGGGTGAATGAGTTTATGGCTGTGGAAGGTGAAGTAGCAGAATTTGCAGTTCTTAAGAACACTGCTGGCATTCATTTATGATGATGAAGTATAAGTGATATTAAAATTCCCTACAAAATATTATTTGGAGTAAAAGAGCACCAAATACATGGTGAATTTAATAATAAAATACTTAAAACCCAACAAATGCTTATTTACTGAAATTAATGACTCAAATGACAAGCCCCCCCATTTGTCTTAGAATCACATATGCATAGCTCTAGCATTGCAGGCAAGGGAGAAGCTGAAAGCAAACAAGAGACATTCTGGAAGGGAAGAAGCTATATGTATTCAAAGGAGAAATATGATTGAAAAAGTCATTAGTACTGCAAGAGATTTTCATCCATACTTGACCTTTTCCTGAAATGAGAATGGTCTGTTTTATGGTGAGAAATATTCTGTTTAGAAAAATCAAACATTGGTGTTTGGGGAGGAATGATTCAGGCAGCCACTATAAGTCAAGATGAGGTTTGATGATCCAGAGGCATAACGCCTGGACTTGGATTTTTGTTTATGATCAATAGATATAACATCAAAAAGATGTCTCTTGAAAATATCCTATCATGTTTGTCCTTCATTTTCATTTCATTTTGTCCTTCCTTTGATTCACCTTTTGTCTTTAGTCTTGTCTGCCCTGCTGCTAGAAATGACTGTTGGGGAAATAAAGCATGAAATACATAACCTCATGTGGGCCAGGCAACTTTCTTTTTCTTGATTTGTCCATTTTTATGTGTCAACCTGCACAGGTGACCAAAGGCTAAAAGAGTAGCACATATTATCTAGAGCAATAGATTTTATGAAGGGAGCTTTTTGCATCCAAAGCAATACAACCAACAGATTTAATCAAGTTTTTGCTGTGATGAGGCTTTGAGAGCTGTAACCAGTTCTGAGAGTAAAGAAGTACTATTTGGAAACAAATTACAACTCTTGTCTTTATGACATGTATCAATTTACACACAAGCTGCATAAATCACTTTTTATATTTTTCTGTAATGGAAAAATACTGCAGGGCATTTTAATAACCAATAAATTATATGTTTAATGAACCAGACCAAAATATATATGGTATGAATCAAACACTCTTAAGAATGAGGACCGGGTATTGACTTGATAGAAATTCTGATCACATAGGCTAAAGGCTATTAGATCCACACAATTCAAGAGAGTAAATGCTTATACTTCATCTATGATCATCCACATGAAAATTCTTCTTGGGTTTTATCTCTTATTTGCAGACCTCACTTACTTACTGCTTATATTATTCTTCAAACAAATCAGGAGTGAAAGCAAAGGTTTTACCTTTAACCTTTTACAAGTATTACTGCAAGAAGTTATATAGTAAATCTATCAGCCCTGGTGAATTGGTAGAGAGAGCTTCTCTGAACTGCTTATGCAAAGCAAGTATTACGTTTAACTTTGCATTGGAAGCATGTGAGGTTCCACTGATAAGGGAAGGTATCACAGAGCCAAGTAAGTACCTTCTTAGCTTTCAGATATATGAATGGCATTCATTCTGGGGGCCCTTAACAAGGCGAGAGAAATTGGGTGAGAGAAATGAGTAAACTTGAATTGTTGTGATAGGAGTTAATATGGGCTACTTCATCGCTGCCCTATCCTCTTATATGCAGGATCACATAGGTCCATGTACTGTAACAATAGAGAAGAATATTTTACCTAAAATTTACTGATGCTATTTTTGCTTCTTATTAAAGAACAGTGAAGTGGTATAGTTTAAAGAAAACAAGGGTGGAGGACAAAAGACATGGGTCTTGCAAATCACTAATGAGAGTGCCACTAACTAGTTGTTTAACTCTGGCCAAATCATCTCACTTGAGCTTCCATTTTCTCATCTATAAAATGAGGGAGTCAGACAAGGTGATGAGTAAATTGTTTGTTTGGTTTTTTTTTCTTATCTATTTGGTCTTTGTTGGAAGTCTCAGAGTTTGCGTATGAAATGTGGTAAAGTTGTATCCTGTTTTATAAAATGGTCATATTACAGAAACGTTGTGTACATTCACTTCTTTCTTTCCCTCAGTGTGTGTGTGGGGAATCCAATCATAGTCTGAGCACAATAGGGGAGGCTGGTCTTTAAAGGAAACCTGTGATGATTCTTTGTGAAGCAAATAAACCTTTGCAATACAAATGTTTGCATTACAATGCTACTATTTGGCAAGTTTCCACTTTACTATATCCCATTTGCTTGCTCCAAAGTAAAGCTAACCTTTACATAATAATGAAAACTCACACCCAATATATATTTATCAATTTTAGCCCAGAGGAAAATTTCTCTTCCTCCCCTGTACTCCCAGATATTTACTGACCATGCCACTTAGTTAGACATTTGCCATAAGAACAACTGTCATTTATTGGTGAAGAGTTTAGTCTCTGAAGTCAGACAGCCTAGGTTTTTGATCTGGTTCTGTTGCTTACTAGCTGGGCAGCTTTGACCAAAGTACTCACTGTTGCTGACCCTCAGTTTCCTCATCTATAAGTATGAGACAACAATAGCACTGGTGGTGTTCATGTAAGAATTAAATATGACAAAAGACATTAAGTACTTCACCTAGAGTCTGGTACATAATATGTGCTTATTGAATTTGAGCTATTAGCATTCCCAAACACTTCTTGTATTGTGAGTTTTCTCTTTATGTCAACAATATACACAGTTCATTTTACCAGGATTGTAAACTCCGTGAAGCCAGGGAACATATATAATGCTTCTTTGTATAGTATGCTTCACAGAGTGTCTTGAATTAAGTAGGTATCCAATATATATTTATTTTTACTAGTTCTTCCTGATTCACACTGGAGAGATTTTTATCCAATTTAAAATAGACCACGACTAAGAACAAGGATGTAAGTGGTAGTATTAAGATCTTTAAAACTGAAAAAAAAAAAAAAAAAAAGATACAAATGAACTTATTTACAAAACAGAAATAGACCCATAGACATAGAAAACAAACTTATGGCTACCAAAGGAGGAAGCAGTGGAGGGGGGATAAATTAGGAGGTTGGGATTAAGAGATACACACTACTATATATAAAGTAGATAACCAAAAAGGACCTATTGTATAGCACAGGGAACTCTACTCAGTATTTTGTAATAACCTATAAGGGAAAAGAATCTGGAATAAAATATATATATATGTATAAATGAATCACTTAACTGTACACCTGAAACCAACACAACATTGTAAATCAACTATACTTCAATAAAATGTATCTATACATCTATATATCTATGGAAGGCATTTTTTAAAAAGATCTTTAAAGTCGCAAGAAAGAGACATACCAGGTTACCCCTAAGGATGGAGGTTCATTGAAAAGATCCATGAGAAAATGAGGAAGTGAGGTCACTCATGAGGGGCATGGTCACTCTGGTTACTGATATTTCTGAGGCTTCGATATCTGCCTGGGTGTGAATCCTGGCTCTGCCACTTCCATGCCATGTGACCTTGGGAAGTTGCTGAAGCTCTTAGTGTTCTAGTTTATTTATCTCTAAACTGTGGATAAATGTAGAATCCACCTCATAGGGATGAATGAGGATTAAACAAGATAATGAATATATAATGCTTATTGCGGTGCCCGACCCTTGGTAGATTCTCAGTAACTTGTAGCTACTTCATAGCAGCAGCATCAGTAACAGTCATAGTAGTAATAGTAATAGCTGCTGTTATTGTAGTTATTATTGCACTTGAAATAGAAAACAGAATATAACTTAGTGTCATTCAGGATAATGTCCTGAGCTCAAAAGATTTGCCTTCTCATTTTTACCTAGTGTGTGTACTTCCCAAAATAGAGGAGGGCTTCCCTGGTGGCACAGTGGTTGAGAGTCCGCCTGCTGATGCAGGGGACACGGGTTCGTGCCCCGGTCCGGGAAGATCCCACATGCCGCAGAGTGGCTAGGCCCGTGAGCCATGGCTGCTGAGCCTGTGCATCCAGAGCCTGTGCTCCGCAACGGGAGAGGCCACAACAGTGAGAGGCCCGTGTACCACACAAAAAAAAAAAAAAAAAAAAGAAAAACCAAAATAGAGGATTTGATGGGGTTGGTTGGACAGTCAAAATCAGCTCAGGAATAGGGGTACTCCCTCCCATCCAACTTCTCTTGTGATTGTCTTTAGGTAACTCACTAACTCCCAGTTAAATGTACTGAGGCTAGCTTAGCAGGGTTGTTTTTAACTCTCTAATACACACACTGGATGTACACTGGCAAGGGAAAACAAACAGATGGACCAAAGTTGGGCCATTTTCCTCGATAGGGGTCTGTTTCCAAGCTGGACACTTTGCTTTCATGGGCTCTTCTTTGAACAAATTCCGGTCTAGTGACCTTCTTAAATAGTCAGATCTGAAAGAAACACATCTTCTTACAAGCACATGCTCATTTTTTATTTCAGGCCTTTTCACATCAAGACTCCTTGAGCTATTTCTTCCCTTGTTTCCCCCAGTGTGAGTTTCCTTGAAGCTCCTGAGACTGTCAGTCATAGCATAGAATCAAATGAATATCATATAATTAAATCACATAGAACATAAAAACCTGTGTGCTAGGATATTAGTAGTCTGGGTTTCCAGAAGTCATGCTGCTTCATTCTATACCAGCTAGCTCTGTAAGGTCCAGATAGAATGAGTTAGTTATTTAGGATGAATGAAAAATCTCCAAGGATTCCCATTGTGAAGTCCTTCACTCTTTATCAAAGGAGACAGGCCTGTGGATTGCTAGGAAATAAAATGAGGCCTCTGAGGTCCAAAGTTACTTTAAAGTTCCATTGTTACTAGTCCTGTCTTGAATACCACGTTTGTATTTTAAATATTTACTCTTTCATCATTGAAGCAGTTCAATTCATGTCTACACCTTCCATTTTTCAAAATTAACTTAAGCTTCATCTTGATGGATTTCCAACAGCTCTTCTATAAGAATTTTTAATAGTTTTGTTCACAGTTGAAGCAAAATTTTGTTTAAAACTCATATTTAAGACATGAACTACTAGCAGATAGAGGACATAGGCATGCTGGAGATAAATATGTCATGGCATCAGATTATGTCTAACAGATTTTATAGTTGGAGGAACTATTGGGGAGAAGTGGCTGCCCATCCTGCTTCTCAGAGTCCTTTTGGGTTTGATATCAGCCACAGAGCTACCATTCAGGTCAATAGGCTTCTTGTGATCAACAATGTCAAAACAGCTTAACAATCTCAAATAATCAGCATCCTCTACAGAAGACTCTGAGCCAGGGTGAATAATGTTTTGGAGGTAACAGTGATAATTTCTATTCCATACCTGAAACAAAGCTGCAAACAACAGAGAAGAGAAAGTGAAATTACCCAGAAGAGTCTTGTTCTCAAGGTTCCAGGATACTATTCAGCATCTCCTGGTAGGTGATTCAAACTCACCACTGTCCATAATCTACTGGTGTTTCTTAAACGGATGGCAAACCATGGCTTGGGCTGTGCTATTTTCAAAACAAATCAAAATCATGAAAGGAATCCAACTGCTGCTTAGTGACCGCTCTTAACCAAGAGCTGGACAATGTGGCCTCATACGACATCGCTATTAATTGTATTGGTTAACAGCCTTAATTAATACCCTTCCTTGACAAGGTGCTTTCCCCACTCTCTCTCTCTATATCACAGTGGGAAAATCAGTCTACATACACAGTTACACTGGTTCCTTTTCTATTTCTCAGGATATCCCTAGTGTTCCAGATTTAATCCCCCAAAGCTTTGCTTTCACAGATGAACAAAAAGTGCCCAATGTTAAGATAAAACAATTTTAAGACACTTAGAATTGCACCGTTTATTTCAAAATCATAGTATTATATTTTTCTAGATATTTGTTTTGAAGAGACACTCTTTACATTCTGCCTTTCATCCAATGCAGGTGTTGCTTGTACCCAATAAAGAGGAACACTGGCCCTGATCATTTTTTAATTTTAAGATGCATCCACTTTTTTTCTATAGAAGGCTGCGTTATTCTATCCGCACTTTTTAGAAACATGATCTCAGAGCTCAACTCTGATTGTTTTCTATTATATTCGATTTCCTTAAACAACAGTCAATTGTCAGAGGTGAATAGGTAGATCTTGACATTATAACAAAGACTAAAAGGCAGAATTGAGAAATGTATTACCTAAAATTCTCCTAGGTTTTTTTCTTTATTTATTTGGGTGGATTATAATCTGCCAGCTGCTTTAAGATACTCACGATGGTCAACGAAAATTTACTAGCCTTATGCCAGCAACTGTCAACTCAGTAGTCCTTGTACTACAGGCAGACAAATGACAAAAGAGAACTCTCAAAGCACGGAGGGAGCAGAGCTCAGTACAACTGGCAGGTTACTGAGAGAGCTACGGAGGGAAATTACATAGGGTTACGGTTCTACTTATGAACCCAACTATATTAAAATAAGATTGGAACCTCAAGGGGCTTATCTTACTGACCTGCAGAGAGTTTGCTGCATTTGCCTTTTTGCCAGAGGTATTCATCATCTATATGTGTATTAAATGTACTTTATCCACCATGATAAAGGAGAAAGTAAGCCAAAAACATACTTCTGTTATTCCAGATTGCCACAAAGCATAAATAGACCCACGATAGAACAAAGAAAACAGTTTTGAAGGGCATCAGCAATTACAGTGCTGTGAGAAGGGAGAGGGGAAACAAAACTAGTAATGGAGAATGGTAAGAAGAGAAAAGGAAAAGAAATTGCTCTCCTGGAGCTTCATAGTGGGTACACATTTCTTCTCACAGAAGGAAGGTGAAGCCAATATGGTAAAGAAGATACAGATACTCAAAGCCTGGGCCATGGAATTGAAAATGAAAAATCTTTATAGAAAAGAGATTCTGAAAAGAAGAGACTTTACACCACTGGAACTTTTCTATAGGCAGTAGGCTTTTCCCACAGAAGTTGAATCGAGTTCTTCTAAAAAAGAGTGGAATAATTAGGACAATTCAAAAGCATTTGGGAATGTAGAGAAAAGGGCTGCTGGCCAAAGAGGAAAGATGTAAAGTAATGAGGCAGGAGACAGATGGGCTCCAGGCTAGACATTCACAACAGGCCTCCTGTTCATACTTCCTGAGGTGAGAAAAAGATGGGTTTCAGGCCAGACATGCACTACTAGCCCTCTGTTTACATTTCCTGAGGCAAGAGACCAATGGGCTCCGGACTATATACTTACGACTGGACTCCTGTCGACATTTTGAGATCTGCATCTCGATATAAGAAACAATAACAGAAATAAGATAGATAACCAGACATCGGACATTTTTATGGCAGGGACAGAGAGGGTCTAAACCCTGTTAAGAGATCAAGAGGTCATACACTTCCCATCTTTGGGGCAAGTGAGACACTACACTACACATGTGCAAAAGGCTTCACGGAGTCAAAAAGGCAGGGGAGGGCTTCCCTGGTGGCGCAGTGGTTGAGAGTCCGCCTGCTGATGCAGGGGACATGGGTTCGTGCCCCGGTCTGGGAAGATCCCACATGCCGTGGAGCGGCTGGGCCCGTGAGCCATGGCCGCTGAGCCTGCGCGTCCGGAGCCTGTGCTCCGCAAAGGGGGAGGCCACAACAGTGAGAGGCCCACATATTGCAAAAAAAAAAAAAAAAAAAAAAGGCAGGGGAAACCAGACCATAATAGGTCTTGCCTTTGCCCCTCCCAGACGCCTTTGCGATGAAATCCATCTTGACTGAGGGGGTGTGTGTGCACCTAGGGGAGGGTCCAGAGACAAATTAGCCATGGGGTCAAAACAATACGATTGGCCAAGAAGACAAAGACCTGGATGACTGCCCCCTTAAAAAGGATACAGACTTCCCAAAGGCACGATTCTAGCTACTCTCTTGCTGTGTTCACCAGTGCATTTTTCTGCATGTACTATGCTTTTCTAATAAACACTTTACTTTCTTCTATATCTTCCATCACCTTGTCAGATTCATCCTTTCAAGGTAGACAAAGGACTGGGGACTGAGACTCTAGCCACTGGCCCTATGGTCTAGTGGTTAAGATCCTGGTTTCCATCCAGGCAATCTGGGTTCAATTCCCAGTCAGGGAACTAAGGTCTTGTTTCCAGCTGCTGCTTACTGCAAGCTCACGCTCACTGCTGCATGCTTCCGAAATCAGTAAGCTCTTTGGTAACATTTTTGAAAGATGTAGAAGTAGCTGGATACAGGCCTATCATGCATGACCTTTCAGTAGGCATGTTACATTAATGAAGGATTTCTTATGGTAAGGCCCAAATCAGAAAGAATCTTGGATTATTTGGGGGGAAAAAACCACATTGTAAATCCTAGATGCCATGATTTTCTTAGGGAATAAATGTAATAGAGTAGAAAGGCCATAGAGTTTGACTTCAGCTTTTGACAGATTGAGGATCAAATCCTGGCTCAGCCACTCAGTTAAATGCATGAATTTGGGCAAGTTACTTTCTCTCAGCTTCAGTTTCTTCATCTAGTAAATGTGAAAAATTATAGCTGTGTCACAGTTCTGTTGTGAGAAGTAAATGATGTATCATGTAAAGAGTCTAATCATTAACTCATAATTGGAATGTAATAAATGGTATATATTTTGGTTATTATACATTTTCAGGTAAAGGCAAGATGTGGTTTATGATGGGAAATGATTGGATGCTCAATACATTTCAGAGGCAAGTGAATTTGGTAACCATTTACAAAGGAAATGAAAGAAATAAAACAAATACAACACAAAAGCCCACGTGGTTTTTGGAAGTAATATATATTACCTACTCGGACCACAGAAAATTCTTTCTGTAGGCTGAATGATTTGGAACGAATTGGACAGTTACATCAATTCTTCCTAAGATGAAGTTAACACTTTAGGGTGCTGTTTATCATGCAGAGTATAAAAACTATTATGGAAAAGGATTCAAACCCATACGTTTTATTTTGTTTTCCTCTGATAAACTTTATCATGAAAATGAATTAATAGTGCCACTTTCTTCTAATTAAATCTGTCATAAGCAAACAATATCAGAATTTTAATGCCACATCTATGCTTCAAATTCATACTCTTCTTCCTTTTTAATATTCTCTGTTTACATTGTTTGACATGTTATAGTATTTCTCAAACTGCTCAAACCATACAAACCTGAAAATTGGATGTGAGGTCACAAACATGGCTGATGATTATTCCATTGTTTTGATAATTTCAAAGCAGTCCCAACAGAACTCACTCCCATTTCATCACTACACTGTTGCAAGTTCGAGTTTCTCTTCAATTATAATAAGTATTAATACATTCCAATGATTGTCATAAAGGTACAACTTAGCACACATTACAGTGCTAAAAAGGAACACATGTTTACTTCTACTATGTTTCAGGGACGTCTACATTTGTTTATAGCTATAGATGTTCCTTACAAGATACCATTTTGTTTCTCCATATTGTGGAGAACTTCCATGAAACAAGAACTGTAAAAATCACATTTGTCCATTTTGCTTTACAACATTGTGACAAAGAACCTTGAGGGACACTTCTATTTCGTATTCTTGTACCCCCAGTGGCTGCAAAATTTCCAAGGGTAGGATTTAGAGGATGTAATTGAAAACAAAAACAATAGTCTGGGATTCTACTTAGTAACTGTATGACTTTGGGGCCATCACTTAACCTATGGGTTTCAGTTAACTTTTCTGTAAAAGGAGGGACTTGTATTGGGGTGATTGATCCTCAAAGCCTCTTCTAACTTCAAATTTTGTATGTTGGGATAAGGGAGTTGAATTTCTCAGAGGAGGGAATTCTCTTCATGATTTAGTCTGGAAGAGAGAATCTGCAGGTCTGCACAAGATGCTTCTTTTCTAACCCAATTTTCTTGTTATGTGAAAATTCCTCTTTCTTTGGTGAAAGAAGACAATCCAGGAGGAAAAGGCTCTATTTAATATTAGTGGTGTACTCATGTGATATTGCAATATCCAAAGCATATTTTCACTTCTTCCAGAGGTGTGGGCAATCACTTTTGTGGTATGGGGTTTCTCAGTGATACTGAGGTATGAAGTATGGAAAAAATCTTAAAACCCCATATTTAGTCCTGTGGTTGTGACACTCTAAC
The DNA here is from genome assembly GCF_039906515.1 of Pseudorca crassidens. Taxonomy (NCBI): domain Eukaryota; kingdom Metazoa; phylum Chordata; class Mammalia; order Artiodactyla; family Delphinidae; genus Pseudorca; species Pseudorca crassidens. The sequence continues at coordinate 48,431,885 of NC_090317.1, read as the reverse complement.
CTAGAATATTCCATGCTTGTTAATCCAAATACAATTTAATGAAAAGTCTATCACCTACAGTAGCCTTAGGAAACAAAGATTTAACCAATTTTTCTTAGTAAAAGTAAGTTCACTAAAAATACATTTTGATTTTAAAATTATAATGGTAATAAATGTGTGTTATAACCAGAAAAGCAACACAGAGATGCATTAAAAAAAAACCAACAAATCTTAAACATTGACATCCACATACAAAAAAATGAACCTAGGTCCATACCTTACACCCTTCACAAACATTAACTCAAAATGGATCAGAGACCTAAATGCAAAGTGCTAAACTGTAAGACTCTGAGTTGATAACACAGGAGAAAACCTAGATGGTGATGCCTTTTTAGGTACAACACCAAAGACATGATCTATGAAACAAATAATTGATAAGGTGGACTTCATTAAAATTAAAAATTTCTGCTCTATGAAAGACAATATTGAGAATTAGAAGACAAACCACTGACCAGGAGAAAATATTTCCAAAAGACACATCAGATGAAGGACTGTTATGCAAAATATGCCAAGAACTCTTAAAACTCAATAATAAGAAAACAATCAACTTAATTTAAAAAAGGGACCTTAAACATGGATATCCTTAACATACATCTCACCAAAGAAGATACACAGATGGCAAATAAAACAACAATAAAACACTACTACAAGCCTATTAGAATGGCCAAAATCTAAAACACTGACAACACCAAATGCTAGTGAGGATGTTGAGCAATAGGAACTCTCATTCATTGCTCGTGGGAATGCAAAATAGTACAGCCACTTTGGAAGACAGTTTGGCAGTTTCTTACAAAAGTAAACATATTCTTACCATGTGATCCATCAATTGCATAACTTGGTATTTACCTAAAGGAGTTGAAAACTTATGTTCATACAAAAACCTGCACATGGATGTTTATAGTAGCTTTATTCAGAATTGTCACAACTTGGAAGCAACCAAAGTGTTCTTTAGTACGTGAATAGATAAATAAGCTGTGGTACATCCAGAAAGTGCAATATTATTCAGTGCTAAAAGGAAGTGAAGAAATGACAATATTGTATTGTATATTTGAAAGTTGCTAAGACAGTAGGTCTTAAAACTTTTCACAAGAAAAAAAATATTTGCAACTATATGACGTGATGGATATTAATTAAACTTAACATGGTAATCATTTTGCAATGTATACATATATCTAATCATTATGCTGTACACCTTCAACTAATACAATATTATATGTCAATTATATCTCAATAAAACTGGGGAAAAAAAGAAATGAACTATCAATCCATGAAAAGACATGGAAGAAACTTAAATGCATATTACTAAGTAAAAGAAGTTGAGCTGAGAAGGCTACAACTGCTTGATTCCAATTATATGATATTCTGGAAAAGGTAAAACTATAGAAACAATAAAAATATCAGTAGTTGTTGGGGGCGATGGGGAGATGAATAGGTAGAACACAGAGGATTTTGAGGGCAGTGAAAATACTCTGTATGATACTATAATGGTCTATACATGTCATTATACATTTGTCCAAATCTATAGAATGGAGTGTACCAAGAGTGAACCCTAAGGTAAACTGTAGACTTTGGGTGATGATGATATGTCAATGTAGGTTCATCCTTAGCAAAAAATGTACCATTCTGGTGAGTGATGTTGATAATGGGGGACGCTACATATGTGACGGGGCAGAGGGTATATGGGAAATCTCTGTACTTTCCTCTCCATTTTATTATAAAGCTGAAACTGCTCTAAAATGATAAAGGCTTAAAAAAAATTAAACATCTGTCTCCACTCCCACTACCTGTTTCTCTTCACCAAGTTAACCAATGTTAACCACCCTGGGATGTTTTCTTCACCACCTTTCATTGTGCTCATGAAAGCATATGTAAGTAAGGTCTTTTTCCAATTTGTACAGGATGTCATAAAACTCAAGGTGACTAAAGAAACATGACTCTCTTCAGTGACTACCAACATTTCTATGATTGGCAAAGTCCTTCTTACATATAGCCTACTTCCCCTGAGCTCAGTCCCAGATCTCAGTTTCCTTTGCTAGTTGTAGGATTCCCATTCCTTAAAAATAAAAAGCCATTCATTTCTGAAGAAATCATTCTCTTGGGGGCCATGAGTAAGCACAGCACTTCCTTTCTAGTAGCTATAATGTTTACTGTAGATATAAAATTTACTTTCCACACTATAATATTTGAATGATTTTTGTACCTAAATATTTAGCCCTATTGTGGGATGTTCAGAGCAGATTCAAAAGTTTCTTTTTGAATCAAAAAAAGGAACAAGGGGAAAAAAAGGGAATAAAAAAGGGAATGAAAAAAGGGAACAAAGAGGGAACAAGAAACACGTTCAGGTGAAGAAAAGTAGTTAGCTGATCACAATCTTACTTCCAAAGTGTTAGTTAGCCACTCACACCGTGCACCAACTTTGATCTTATTTGTAACTACAAGTGTTAGTGATAGAAACAAAATGGAGATTATGAGAGGGTTAGAAATGCCATATTACAAACTGGGTTGGAAGGTATCCTTTATATTATTTGACCATAGAGGTGGTCTAGTTACTGTGGTATATATAGCCCTGATCTAAGTGATCAGTAAAAAATAATTTACATATCAGGGTTTCTCAAGGAAATAATGGGTTTTGACTAGAGAAGCAGGTTCATTCTATGCACACACTGTTGATCCTGAAATGTCACTCCCTAGCTATGGTTTATAACTGGGTGAAAAGCTAGCTCAGCAAGAAGTCAGGACTTCTGTATAATATAATGATGTGATATTTTTTTAACCTAATGGGACTCTGCATAACAAAAAATTTTAAGATGACAGTAGTACTAGATATATTATGATCTGCTAGTTAAACCCCCAAGAGGAAAGAATCCTTCTATATAATGTTGCCATAAGAGTTACCAGAAGATTTATAGCTTTTGCAGGACGAGTTTAATATTTATCTAAATTAGAGGTGGAGAATCTGGAATAAAGCAAGAGATTACCGCAGTGATGGTGAATCCTCAGACTTCTGGATGTCTAAAGGATAGAAGTGTAATTGCCTTCTGGTAGATCCCAGGATGAAATAACACAGTTTTAATTGGTATAATTAAAAGGGGAATTAAAAATGTGTACTGAGCACCTTAAAAGAATCTCAGTGAAGAGTGTGAAGAAACCAAGATGGCGGAGTAGAAGGACGTGCTCTCACTCCCTCTTGTGAGAATACCAGAGTCACGGCTAGCTGCTGCACAATCATCAACAGGAGGACACTGGAGCTCACCAGAAAGGGTAACCCACATCCAAAGAAAAAGAAGTCACAATGAGATGGTAGGAGGGGTACAATCACAGTAAAATCAAATCCCATAACTACTCGGTGGGTGACTCACAGACTGGAGAACACTTGTACCACAGAAGTCCACCCATTGGAGTGAAGGTTTGAGCCCCACATCAGGCTTTCCAACCTGGGGGTCCGGCAACGGGAGGAGGAATTCCTAAAGAATCAGACTTTGAAACCTAGTGGGATTTGACTGCAGGACTTCGACAGGACTGGGGTAAACAGAGACTCCACTCCTGGAGGGCACACACAAAGTAGTGTGCACATAGGGACCCAGGGGAAGGAGCAGTAACCCCAGGGGAGACTGAGCCAGATGTAACTGCTAGTGTTGGAGGGTCACCTGCGGAGGCAGGGGCTGGCTGTGGCTCACTGTGGGGACGAGAACACTGGTGGCAGAGTTTCTGGGGGGTGCTCCTTGGCGTGAGCCCTCCCAGAGTCCACCATTAGCCCCACCAAAGAGTCCAGGTAGGCTCTAGTGTTGGGTTACCTCAGGCAAAACAACCTACAGGGAAGGAATCAAGCCCCACCCAACAGCAGTCAAGTGGATTAAAGTTTTACTGAGCTCTGCCCACCAGAGCAACATTCAGCTCTACCCACCACCAGTCCCTCTCATCAGGAAACTTACACACACCTCTTAGGTAGCCTCATCCACCAGAGGACAGACAGCAGAAGCAAGAAAAACTATAATCCTGCAGCCTGTGGAACAAAAAACACATTCAAAGAAAGATAAGATGAAAAGACAGGGGCTATGTACCAGATGAAGGAACAAGATAAAACCCCAGAGAAACAACTAAATGAAGTGGAGACAGGCAACCTTCCAGAAAAACAATTCAGAATAATATAGAGAAGATGATCCAGGACCTCAGAAAAAGAATGGAGGTAAAGGTCAAGAAGATGCAAGAAATGTTTAACAAAGAGCTAGAAGAATTAAAGAACAAACAAACAGAGATGAACAATACAATAACTGAAATGGAAAATACACTAGAAGGAATCAATGGCAGAATAACTGCGGCAGAAGAATGGGTAAGTGACCTCGAAGACAGAATGGTGGAATTCACTGCTGCGGAACAGAATAAAGAAAAAAGAATAAAAAGAAATAAAGACAGCTTAAGAGACCTCTGGGACAACATTAAACACAACACCATTTGTATTATAGGTGTCCCAGAAGGAGAAGAGAGAGAGAAAGGACCAGAGAAAATATTTGAAGAGATTATAGTCGAAAACTTCCCTAACATGGGAAAGGAAATAGCCACCCAAGGCCAGGAAGCCCAACGAGTATGTATGGGCCAGGAGTCCCATACAGGATAAACCCAAGGAGAAACATGCCGAGACACATAGTAATCGAATTGGCAAAAATTAAAGACCAAGAAAAATTATTGAAAGCAGCAAGGGAAAAATGACAAAAAACACACAAGGGAACTCCCATAAGGTTAAGAGCTGATTTCTCAGCAGAAATTCTACAAGGCAGAAGGGAGTGGCATGATATACTTAAAGTGCTGAAAGGGAAGAACCTACACCCAGGATTACTCTAGCCAGCAAGGATCTCATGCAGATTCGAAGGAGAAATCAAAAGCTTCACAGACAAGCAAAAGCTAAGAGAATTCAGCACCACCAAACCAGATCTACAACAAATGCTAAAGGAACTTCTCTAATTGGGAAACACAAAAGAAGAAAAGGACCTACAAAAACAAACTCAAAACAATTAAGAAAATGGTCATAGGAACATACATATCAATAATTAACTTAAATGTGAATGGATTAAATGCTACAACCAAAAGACACATGCTTGCTGAATGGATACAAAAACAAAATCCATATATATGCTGTCTACCAGAGGCCCACTTCAGACCTAGGAACACATACAGACTGAAAGTGAGGGGATGTTAAAAGATATTCTATTTAAATGGAAATCAAAAGAAAGCTGGAGTAGAAATACCCATATCAGATAAAATAGACTTTAAAATAAAGAATGTTATAAGAGACAAGGAAGGACACTACATAATGATCAAGAGATCAATCCAAGAAGAATATATAACAATTATAAATATATATGCACCCAATATAGGAGCACCTCAAAACATAAGGCAACTGCTAACAGCTCTAAAAGAGAAAATTGATAGTAATATAATAATAGTGGGGTACTTTAACACCTCACTTACACCAATGGACAGATCATGCAAAATGGAAATAAGTAAGGAAACAGAATCTTTAAATGACACAATAGACCAGATAGATTTGACTGTTATTTATACCACATTCCATACAAAAACAGCACATTGCTCTTCCTTCTCAAGTGTGCACAGAACATTCTACAGGATAGATCACATCTTGGGTCACAAATCAAGCCTCAGTAATTTTAAGAAAATTGAAATCATATCAAGCATATTTTCTGACTACAATGCTATGAGATTAGAAATCAATTACAGTGAATAAAATGTAGAAACACAAACACATGGAAGCTAAACAATACGTTACTAAATAACCAAGAGATCACTGAGGAAATCAAAGAGGAAATCAAAAAATACCTAGAGAAAAATGACAATGAAAACACGATGAACCAAAACATATGGGATGAAGCAAAAGCAGTTCTAAGAGGGAAGTTTATAGCTATACAAGCCTACCTCAAGAAACAAGAAAAAAATCTCAGAAAAACAATCTAACCTAACACCTAAAGTAAATAGAGAAAGAAAAACAAACAAAACCCAAAGTTAGCAGAGGAAAGAAATCATAAAGATCAGAGCAGAAATAAATGAAATAGAAATCAAAGAAAACAATACAAAGATGAATAAAAGTGAAATCTGGTTCTTTGAGAAGATAAACAAAATTGATAAACCAGTAGTCAGCCTCATCAAGAAAAAGAGGGAGAGGGCTCAAATCAATAAACTTAGAAATGAAAAAGGAGAAGTTACAACAGACAATTCAGAAATAGGAATCATCCCAAGAGACTACAACCAGCAAATCTATGCCAATAAAATGGACAATCTGGAAGAAATGGACAAATTCTTAGAAAGGTGTAACTGTCCAAGAATGAACCAGGAAGAAATAGAAAATATGAACAGACCAATCACAAGTAATGAAATTGAAACTATGATTAAAAATCTTCCAACAAACAAAAGTCTAGGACCAGGTGGCTTCACAGGTGAATTCTATCAAACATTTAGAGAAGAGCTAACACCCATCATTCTCAAACTCTTCCAAAAAATTGCAGAAGAAGGAACACTCCCAAACTCATTCTATGAGGCCATCATCCTGATACCAAAACCAGACAAAGATACTATAAAAAAAGAAAATTACAGACTAATATCACTGAAGAATATAGATGCAAAAATCCTTAACAAAATACTAGGAAACAGAATCCAACACCACATTAAAAGGATCATACACCATGAACAAGTGGGACTTATCCCAGGGATGCAAGGATTCTTCAATGTATGCAAATCAATCAATGTGATGCACCATATTAACAAATTGAAGAAGAAAATTCATATGATCATCTCAATAGATGCAGAAAAAGCTTTTGACAAAATCCAACACCCATTTATGATAAAAACTCTCCAGAAAGTGGGCATAGAGGGAACCCATCTCAAAATAATAAAGGCTATATACGAAAAACCCACAGCAAACGTCATTCTCAATGGAAAAACTGAAAGCATTTCCTCTAAGATCAGGAATAAGACAAGGATGTCCACTCTGGCCACTATTACTCAACATAGTTTTGGAAGTCCTAGCCACGCCCATAAGAGAAGTAAAAGAAATAAAAGGAATACAAATTGCAAAAGAAGAAGTAAAGCTGTCACTGTTTGCATATGACATGATACTATACATAGATAATCCTAAAGATGCCACCAGAAAACTACTAGAGCTAATCAATGAATTGGGTAAAGTTGCAGGATACAAAATTTTGCACATAAATCTCTTGCATTCCTATACACTAATGATGAAAAATCTGAAAGAGAAATTAAAAAAACACTGCCATTTACCATTGCAACAAAAAGAATAAAATACCTAGGAATAAACCTACCTAGGGAGACAAAAGGCCTGTATGCAGAAAACTATAAGACACTGATGAAAGAAATTAAAGATGATACCAACAGATGAAGAGATATACCACGTTCTTGGATTGGAAGAAACAATGTTGTGAAAATGACTATACTACCCAATGCAATCTACAGATTCAGTGCAATCCCTATCAAAGTACCAGTGGCATTTTTTATGGAACTAGAGCAAAAAATCTTAAAATTTGTATGGAGACACAAAAGACCCCAAATAGCCAAAGCAGTCTTGAGGGAAATAAATGGAGCTGGAGGAATCAGACTCCCTGACTTCAGACTATACTACAAAGCTACAGTAATCAATATGGTACTCACACAAAAACAGAAACATAGATCAATGGAACAAGATAGAAAGCCCAGAGATAAACACACGCACCTATGGTCAAATAATCTATGACAAAGGAGGCAAGGATATACAATGGAGAAAAAACAGTCTCTTCATAAGTGGTGCTGGGAAAACTAGACAGCTACATGGAAAAGAATGAAATTAGAACACTCCCTAACACCATACACAAAAATAAAACTCAAAATGGATTCAAGACCTAAATGTAAGACCAGACACTATAAAACTCTAAGAGGAAATCATAGGAAGAACACACTTTGACATAAATCACAGCAAGATCTTTTTTGATCCACCTCCAAGAGTAACCGAAATAAAAACAAAAATAAACAAATGGGACCTAATGAAACTTCAAAGCTTTTGCACAGCAAAGGAAACCATAAACAAGACGAAAAGACAACCCTCAGAATGGGAGAAAATATTTGCAAACGAATCAAGGGACTAAGGATTAATCTCCAAAATATATAAACAGCTCACTCAGTTCAATATTAAAAAAACAAACAACCCAATCCAAAAATGGGCAGAAGACCTAAATAGGTATTTATACAAAGAAGACATACAGATGGCCAAGAAGCACATGAAAAGCTGCTCAACATCACTAATTATTAGAGAAATGCAAATCAAAACTACAATGAGGTATCACCTCACACCAGTTAGAATGGGCATCATCAGCAAATCTACAAACAACAAATGTTGGAGAGGGTGTGGAGAAAAGGGAACCCTCTTGCACTGTTGGTGGGAATGTAAATTGATACAGCCACTATGGAGAACAGTATGGAGGTTCCTTAAAAAACTAAAAATAGAATTACCATATGATCCAGCAATCCCACTACTGGGCATATATTCAGAGAAAACCATAATTCAAGTAGACCCATGCACCCCAATGTTCATTTCAGCACTATTTACAATAGCCAGGTCATGGAAACAACCTAAATGCCCATCGATGGACGAGTGGATAAAGAAGATATGGTACATATATACAGTGGAATTTTACTCAGCCATAAAGAGGAACAAAATTGGGTCATTTGTTGAGACATGGATGGATCTAGAGACTGTCATACAGAGTGTAGTAAGTCAGAAAGAGAAAAAAAAAATATTGTATATTAACACATGTATGTGGAAATTAGAAAAATGGTACAGATGAACCGGTTTGCAGGGCAGAAGTTGAGACACAGATATAGAGAAGAAACGTATGGAGTCCAAGGGGGGAAAGCCGCGGGGGGGTAGGGATGGTGGTGCGATGAATTGGGCGATTGGGATTGACATGTATACACTGATGTGTATAAAATTGATGACTAATAAGAACCTACTGTAGAAAAATGTAAATAAAAATAATTTCAAAAATTGAAAAAAAAAGAACCTCAGTGAAAACTTGCTTTAGAAATTATTTACAATAACGCATAGGGATTGGGAATAATTATGCCAACAATTTGCCAATGATGCTTTTGTTTAGATTTATATCCAAACAAAAGAGAAGCGTTTGATAGTTCTTTTAATGATACCAAGTCCTATCCAAAATATACACAAAGGAAGAGTTTGTGTAGCTTGGATGCAGTTGTAGTTTGGACAGGTAGATCTCTAAATCAACAGAAAAGCAGCACCTCTCTTGAGAAAGTCCCCGGAGACATATTACATGCTAAGCCTGTTAAGAAGGAAGATTATCATTAGTGTCAATAGACACAGGCAATTTGGGCAACAGATGTAGGTGATCCACAAGAACTTTGGCTTCCAACAACTGTCTTAGTTATACCCAGCTGTGCATCTGCCAATGTTAATCCATCATTGGATGGTGTAACCTGCTATTTACTTTTCTTACAATGATGGGGATTTAAGAGGAAGATGAAAGGTGAACCAAGACCTATAAGGTAATTTAGAACTTTCTTGAGTTTAAACTTTTTCTTTTTCTTTCCTATTATCTAGAATTTTGGACAAGATAACATGATACCCAGTTGTAGCTAGAGTAATCATTTGCTGCCAAATTAATATTGGGGAATAAAATCATTTGCTGAGTTTCTCATTTATAGTATTTGCTAATGCCATACAGAATCATTTGATAGAAATTAGACAAGAATATAATTTGTTAGGCAGTTATCCATTTTTAATGGTCTGGCTCTTTCACATAAGGATGATCTATCAGGTATTCTTAAAAAGAATAAACAGCTAAATATAAATAAAGCATCATAAACAGTCCTCCAAAGGAAGTAAGATTTATGATAATCCTGCTTAACTGAAAAGAGAGAAAAAAAGAGAGAGCAAAAAATCCCTTGCCCTTCTACCAACCCATACCATTTATTTGTGTGTGTGTGTTTAAAATCAGTGAGAATAAGGTCGACAGCTCTTTCAGATACAAGAAGTGTCACTCTCAGTTAGAGATGTTTTTCCTATTTGGTACTGCTTATAGTTGGTAGTGTGTGGTTCCTTGCTAAATCAAAATAGAAATGCAGAGCTGTATGTTAATGAAATGAAGGGTCCTAGGTTTTGTCATATGCCTGTAGAGTCGCTCATATTTTGAAGTCTATGTAACATTTTGATGTATTTGCTTTGATGTAGCCATTACCAAATAATGTGAAAAACAGACATCCTTATCTCTTCCCTGAACCTTGCTCTATTCCTGAGCTTTATTGCAACCCAGATCCTCACTGTGAGAGCTACTGGTAAGGAACAAGGTAAAACTCTGAGATGGACTCTGGGCTCCTGCTATACTCATGTTGGACCAGTAGTCCCCCTTTATGCTTGTAAACGACCCTACAGCTTTCTATCCCCTTTATAAGAAATTCAACATTAAAAAAAAATAAAACACCTACAATTGTTTTAGGAGAACTTGGAGCCAGGTATATTCCCTCATGGGTGTAAAGCTATACAAGGTGTCTTTAGGAGGAAGGAAAAGAAGAACTTTGATAGTATAGAGGACCTGCATTAAAGTCTGTAGATCTCAACTTCACTAAAAGCTTTTGTTGTTGGTTTTTTTGCCGTACGCGGGCCTCTCACTGTTGTGGCCTCTCCCACTGCGGAGCACAGGCTGCGGACGCGCAGGCGCAGCGGCCGTGGCTCACTGGCCCAGCCGCTCTGCGGCATGCGGGATCCTCCCGGACCAGGGCATGAATCTGTGTCCCCTGCATTGGCAGGCGGACTCTCAACCACTGCGCCACCAGGGAAGCCCCACTAAAAGCTTTTTGCAGACCGACGTAATAATCATTCTTTTAAGGTTCATTCCAACAGAAGGTATTGAAGTATTTATTTTGGTTAAACGTTATGAAATTACTGTTTTTGTAGGTGAAAAATGACTTAATGTTGGCAATTTCATATGGTTCAACCTCAGAGTTAAGCTCCTCTACCCTATCTCACTTTAGCATACTGGACAAAGCATGGGTGCTTTGACCAGACAGAACTGGAAGAAAATTCTAGCTCTACCAAGTATGTGACTTTGGGAAAGTATCAAAGTCTATCTCAACTTTAGTTTCTTTTTCTGTAAATTGAGGAGACTAATTCCTACTTTGTAAGATGGTTGTGTGAATTGAGGACAACATGCCAAAAGAACTCTCTACAGTGATTTCAGTAAATAGTAGTTACTATTAACCCATAGAGATAATTTTCTTTTTCAAACTTGGAGTACATCAGTATATGGATTCTTTTTTTAAAAAAAAATTTTTTTGGAGTATAGTTGATTTACAATGTTGTGTTAGTTTCTGCTGTACAACAAAGTGAATCAGTTATACATATACATATATCCACTCTTTTTTAGATTAGTTTCCCATATAGGTCATTATGGAGCAACGAGTAGAGTTTCCTGTGTTATCCAGTAGGTCCTTATTAGTTGTCTATTTTATATACAGCAGTGTGTATGTGTCAATCCCAATCTCCCAATTTATCCCTCCCCCCCTTTCCCCCTGGTAACCATAAAATTGTTTCTACATCTGTGACTCTATTTCTGTTTTGTAAATGAGTTCATTTGTACTATTTTTTTAGGTTCCACATATAAGTGATATCATATATTTGTCTTTCTCTGTCTGTCTTACTTCATTCAATATGACAGTTTCTAGGTCCCTCCATGTTGCTGCAAATGGCATTATTTCATTCCTTTTTATAGTAAATATTATATTGTATATATGTACCACATCTTCTTTATCCATTCCTCTGTAATTGGACTTTTAGGTTTCTTCCATGTCCTGGCTACTGTAAACAGTGCTGCAATGAACGTTGGGGTGTACATATCTTTTTGAATTATGGTTTTCTCCAGATATACCCCCAGTAGTGGGATTGCTGGATCATATGGTAGCTCTATTTTTAGTTTTTTAAGGAACCTCCACACTGTTCTCCATAGTGGCTGTACCAATTCACATTCCCACCAACAGTGCAAGAGGGTTCCCTTTTCTCCACACCCTCTCCAGCATTTATTGTTTGTAGTGTTTTTTGATGATGGCCATTCTGACCGGTGTGAGGTGATACCTCATTGTAGTTTTGATTTGCATTTGTCTAATAATTAGTGATGTTGAGCATCTTTTCACGTGCGTTTTGGCCATCCAGAGAGATCATTCTTAAAGTTAGCATTATAAAAGTCATAAGGAAGCTGTTGACACAGAAAGTAGACTAGTGGTTGCCTAGGGCTTGGAAATTTGGAGGGAAATGTAAAGTGATTACTAATAAATTCTTTTAGGGTGACAAAAATGTTCTAAAATTAGACTGTGGTTATAGTCACACAACTGTGTGAATATACTGAAAAATCATGGAATTGTACACTTGAAATGGGTGAATTGTATGGTACATGAATTATATCTCAATAACGCTGTCTTTAAAAAGTCATAAAGAGGGACACATAGAGAAAGAGCAACAGCTTCAAACTATTTGGAAAAAAAAATGTTTAGACTTGGCTTTTCGCAAGGCTCATTTATAGGATTTACACAATCAAACAAACCTTTGAGTGCTTCCTGAATTAAACCAGTTTAGCATGAAACAGTCATCACAAAGCATTATTTCTAATTGGCTATTTCTGGTACTAGCCACAGGGGAAGGAGTTGTTGTTTATTGCTATTCTGCATCTGGCAAATATCTAGTTTTGATGTAACAAATGTCATGAAGTAAAGATTTATTTCAAGATTTACTTCAGAGTTGAAGAAAAAGCTACAATTGACAGACCGGCTCTCTCACATCTCAGGCCTCCCAGTGCTTGGTGCATAGTCATACAAATAAGAAAACTGTGTTCCCCAACACTTGCTCATTCCAATTGCACAAATGCAATGTGAGTCTGGTTTGGAACGGCAGTACATCTTGGACAATGTTCAATCACCACACAGAATTTGGGCAATGTAAAGAGCAGACCAGGGAAGCCTAAAAAGAGAGCATATTAGTAACTTGCCCAGATGATCAAATTACATTTTCCTCTTCTAACTGTTAGACATTTGCAGGGACACAGTTTGGGGATGGCTTTTGGTCCTATTTAATCTCTATGTAGAAACTAAGCATTTGCTAATAGAGGGCCAGATTCTTATACAGGGAATTTTATACATAGAGCATTATTGGATGCAAATCTGGACTGAAAGCGATTCCAGTTTTGAATACTGCATTATGATACATTTGTAAATAGTCCATCCGGTTATGGATAATTTTTTTTTACCCAAAAGTATTATGCAGTGAATTGATTTTCCCCCAACCATCTATGTAATTTATGCATAAAATAAAAACAGTTATCAAGGATTGTAGGTCAGTAGGTTCATCTTTATTAGCATATCACCCTCTGAAGATGCAATATCTTGCTGTTTCAATATGTGTGTGTGTGTGTGTGTGTGTGTGTATGTTTAGATCAACAGCACCTGTAAGTCACATCTAGAATTAAATAACAACAATAAAGTGCTAGGCTGTAGCCAGGCTACCAGCACTGAACTGACTCCAAGGCCAATGCTAGCAGAACATCTGAGTAGATGACAGCAATGACGGTCAGATCAATGCAAAGTTCTGAAATAGATGATGCCTTTCTTTAGTACTTTTCGAGCCTATTTGCTCCTAGGAACCCAGTGCCCTATGATGTCTTCTGGGTACTCAGAGCCTGACACTGCTGAATATCATGGGAACCAATTCTACCAGGCAGCCCAGTGCTCTGGATCTTTTTTTTTTCTGGTCCCTTCCATTAATATTTCCCCATTCTGTATATCCCACTCTTCAATCGTATTCTATTTTATGGCTAGTCTGATACAATAATTCAACTGAGGAGTTAATGCTTTGAAAAAGTTCTATAATTTGCCCTTTCCAGGAAGCATCTGTATTTTACCAGGGAATTGTAATGTCTTGAATTACAGTTAATTCAGTCAGGGAGAATATTTGTACCCCTCAAATAATAGTATATAGATTATGATTATCTTTTTGGTTTGGATAAACGAACAAGATATATATATATATATATATATATATATATATATTTATAAATTAGATGCCACATGAAGAGGGGACGCAATCAACAAGGATTTAAGATCTGCTACCAGGACCTAGAAAAAGTAAGTCTTGAATAATTAAGCTTGCCTGTGGACTACAGGTAAATATAGGAGAAGAAAGATCAACCAACAGTAAAAAAAAAATAAAAAATGGGGTAGCATCTTTGAGTATTCTAGAAAGTACAAAGGAACCTATATATTTAGATAGGCTCTACAAACATCAGCTATAGTCACAAACAAATGACTTGTCACAGAAGTAGGAAGAAGAACTTCAAGTCATTGGTTTTCTGAGTCATAGCCTTTTTGAATATAGATAAACAATATCTGTATGGCTTGTAATTTATACATGTACACAAACAAATGTATTAAAGGGCACATATCTCTACATTAGTAAGCTTCAGATGTATCAATTATACAACATTTAGGACTTCAAACAATTTGCCCTCTTGTCATTTTGCAACTGTGAGTTATTTATAGATAAAAGCAGTTACAATTGAATGGGGAAGAAAGAGACAAGTATGTGATAGAAGCAAAATCACATGGTTTTCTTCCCTATTCTTTATCTCAAAGGCATAAATTTATCTTTTTTGAATGTCTTCTCAAGAGAAACATTAAATACCCTAATTTCGTGGAATTACCAGAAGAAAATTAAAAGTTCATATGACATTAGATTTTAAACATTTGCCTCTTGGTATTCTGTCCCAACATTCCTACCTGATTTTTCCAGGCACTTAGTTCTCCTTGACCCAACGGTAATCAATCAATTCTAAGTGTGTCACTAAGCTTTGGAGAAAGTCATTTGCTGAGTACTATCACTGCTATTACATGCTACAATTTTCGGAAAGAGTTTCTATGGTTGTATCAGAGTATACATGCCCCTCAAATTTCTTTTCACTTGAAAATGTCAGAGCAGTGACAGATATAAAGAGTGGCAGGAGTGTAACATGGGGGTAAATTCTATGACAATAGTTAAATAAAGCCAGAGGCAATTGTTCCAGCTTTGAAGGTGGAGAGAACAGTTATTAAAATAAATATGGTCAGAGAAGTAAGAAGTCATACTCCCATTAATAAGAACTAGATAGCATTTTTTCTTCTTGGCTAAACAATAAAATTCCATAAGCATAAGCGGCACTACCTCTCTGTTCCCCTGACTAATTGGCAGAGTATTCTGCTGCATTGTAAGTTGTTCTCAAATCGCTCATTAAGGTCACATTTTGTTAGTATTTTTGGCTTACTTAGCAGATATCTCATCAATCAGATCCTATATGTAAATAGGTGTGATACCAGTGCTACTAATGGGCTCAGAAACAGAAAATTCAGAAAAGATCAAGCAGAAACAATTAGGAAGATGAACCTTTGGTTATAGGGTTTGGCACATAAAGTTGCATTTAAAGTTACCATAGGAACTTGAGTTACTGAGAAGCAGATGACACTGTACTCCATTTTCTTCCAAGACTGAGTGGTTGGACAAAGAAAGAATGGCAAAGATAAAGTTCCCACTGTTGTCCTGTTAAATATTAGTTTGCTGGCTTTCCAGTTCTAGTAATCGTGAAGAACCTTGTAAACTAACCCTCACTCAGGCAATAGTTATGAAATCTATGTTTATGCAGCTTTTACCCTGAAATACTGCCAAGAACATAAACTGTGGGGCAGCTAGAAATCAAGCAGAAAGCGTGGCTTGAGGAGTCAAATAATGGAATTCAAGGATATCAGTTCAGTGGGAAATTAAAGGAAGAGATTCTGACAAAAGGGCAGTTACAAAGAGAGAGATAGAAAGTTCCCAAATCTGCATATAAACTTCCCTCAAATTCTTGTATAATCCATGAACCATGCATTTATGGGTGATACTTCAAAGAGCCCAGGAAAAAGAAGAGCCAGGAGACTGAAAACACTGTATAGATATTTCAGCAGATAACCATTGCAAATAAGACAGAGTTTGGAGTTTTAGGGGGGCTTCATAAATACCTGGGCCTTACCACTGAAACCCTAGAAAGACCATGCCTAAGAGGTAAAAGTTATGTTACAATATTAAAGCATTCATCTTAGGACAAAAGGAAAAAAAAAGTTGAAGGACAGTCACACTAATTGAGCATAAAAACAAACCTCCACAGGTTCAATTTGATCAACAAATAGCTTACAACAAATACACTTCAGAGGAACATAACAGAATCCAGGGACTCTACAATGAATTATCTAAAATGTTCAGTGTAAAAATAATAAAAAATTATAAAACCTACAGAGTAATGGGAAAATTTGATCTATAATCAAGAGAAAAAGGAGTTAGTGGAAAAGGAGTTCTAGATGACCAAGTTTATTGAATTAGCAGAAAAAGATTTTAAAGCAGCCATTAAAATATGCTCAGGGTCTTAGAAGAAAAGATTGTCAAATTGAGTGAACAATTGGGAAATCTCAGTGAATAAATAAAATCTACTTTAAAAACTAAATGGGCATTTGATAATTTAAAAGTAAAATACCATAAATGAAAAATTCACTTAATAGTTGATTGAGAATATAGAAGAAAGGGTCAGTGAAATTGAAGATATGCCAATCAAAATTATCCATATGAAGAAGAAGAAGAAAGATTAACACAAAAATGAAGAGAATATCAGTAACTTCCAAGACATTATTAAGCATCTAAAATACATGAAATTAGACACCTAGGAGGAAAGAATAGGGTGTAAAAAATATTGTTAAAATAATAATAAAAAAATTTAAAAAGTAATTTAAATATTTCTAAATTTAGTTAAATACATAAAAGGCAAGCATTAACTTACAGATCCAGGAAGCTTAGCCAGCATAAAGTAGGATGAATTTAAAGCAAACCACATCTAGGCATTTCATAGTCAAATTATGAAAAACCAAAGATATTACATTGAAAGCATCAGGGAAATAAGACAGATTACATATAGGGAAAAAATGATATGTTACAGCTAACTTCTCACCAAAAGCAATTGAAACTGAAAGAAAAAGGAATCACATCTTAAAGTGCTGAAAAAAAACCCAACTGTAAATGCAGAACTCAATATCCAGTGAAAATATTCTTCCAAATGAGGGTGATATAAAGATATTTTAAGATATACTGTTACCAGACTATCTAAGCTACAAGAAATGCTATAGAAAGTTCTTACGACTGAGGAAATTATACTGGATGGAAACTCAGATCTACAGGGAAAAATGAAAATCATCAAGAAGGATAAATATAAGGGTAAATTTTAAAAATATTGTCTTTCTCCAAAACACTGTATTGTTGAATTTATAACTTATGTAAATATAAAACATATGATAATAATAATACAAAGAGTGGTGAGTATATGAAATTTTAACTTGCAAGGTATTTATTTTTTACATGAATGGGTACAATATTTACTCTAAATGTACTGTGATAAGATTAAGATGGGTAGTCTAATCCTTAGAGCAGCTACTAAAATGGCACTAGAAGGTATAATTAAAAATCTAATAGAAGAATTTTTTAAAAAATTAAAAATTATTAAATTAACCCAAAGGAAAGCTTTTCATGAGAAGGTATTGTTTAGTCTATTTACATTTCATGTAATATTGATGCAGTTAGGTTTAAACCTACCATCTTGCTAGTTCTTATATATATTTTTTGTTTCTGTGATCCTCCTTTATTGTCACCATTTGGATTATTTCAATAATTTATACTAGATGAGAAAGCAAGGCACAACTTTATGTGGCCTTCAAGAGCCACACTTAAATATAAAGATACATATATATCAAAAGTAAAAGAATATAAAATATATACAATGTAAATGGTAAGCATAGGAAAGCTGAAGTTAAGTGATTATAATATTATCAAACAAAATAGAATTTAAGAAAAGAGGAATTATTGACAAAAAAAGACATTTACCTTGGTTGGATGTAGTAACATCCTCTCTCAGTAAGTGAGAGAACAACTAAATAAAAAATTAGCGATCTGAAAACACTATCAACTAACTTACCCCGATTAACGTTTTATAACACTTCACCCCACAACTGCAGAAAACTCATTCTTTTCTTGTGCACATGGAACTTTAAGCAAGATAGATAATATGCTGGGCCTTAAAATAAATCTCAATAAATATCAAAAGATTTAAATATTACAGAGAATTTTCTCCAAGCACAATAGAACTAAATTATAAATTAGTAACAAAAAAGTATCTAGAAATATCCTCAAATGGTTTAAAATTAAGCAGCCTACTTGTAAATGACCCTAGAGTCAAAGAATAAATTACAAGGGGAATTATAAAATAAATACACCTGGGCAATAGACACACAGGACACCAACATGGTGTCAGTGATACCAGTGAAGGAGAAGAAATTCATGGATGTCAAAATAGGGGAGCTGGATATTAATGTAGGATTTCACCCCTAAAGGCATTGTTGGAGCATTTCAAAGAGGTTATTACAAGTATGTCAATGGAAGAAAGGAAGCATCACTGGGGTTTCTATGGTGCTGGCAACTTACATGCTTTTCAACTATTGTCTTTCTTAGAAGGAACTCAAACATGAGAGGTTATGCAAGTACCACTGAAGAGAGCCCAGTGTGGAGTGCAACTCTACATTCCTGACCATGACCTTTTTTGCTTGGCACCCTTCCTTGAGGAACACAATGGTGTAAATCTTTTCATATCCTAATTGAGAATTAACATCCAATAAAAGATGCCTGGTACATGTAAAAAAAAAAAAAAAAGAAAAAAAATCCACCTGAAATGTAATGAAAATGCAATATAGCAAAATGTGTGGGAAGCAGCTAAAGCAGTGCTTAAAAGGAAATGTATAAATCTGAATATATAAAAAAAGCAGGTCTTCTTTATATAAAAGAAAGGCTCAAAATTATTGATCTTAATTTTTACCTTATGAAGCTAAAAAAGAAGGGAAAGTTAAACCCAAAGTAGGAGAAAGAAAATAATAAAGATAGCAAAAATCAATAAAATAGAAAACACGAACAGTAGAAAAAATTAACAAAAAAATCTGGTTCTTTGAAAAGTTTGATAAAATAGATAAACTCTGTTGTAGATCAATGAATAAATAAAAGGTCAAATACAAATTACAAGTATCAGGAATGAAAGTAGGGATATTATTGCAGACCCTACACACATTAAAATGATACCCAAAGAATATTATGAATAACTTTATGTTAATGAAACTGACAAATTGGATGATATGGATTAATTCCTTGAATGACAAAAATTGCCAAAACTGACATGAAAAGATATAGAAAATTATAATAACTACATTTATGAAAGAAATTGAATGTATAATAAAAGTACAAAGAAAATTTCCAGAACACAAGTTCTTGTTGATTAATTCTGTGAAACATTTAAGAAGAAAATAACATTAATCTCATAAAACTTGTTTAGAAGATGAAGGAAGGGAAAATCCCTCCTAATTTGCTTTATGAGGTCCGAATAAGCCAGTTTCCAAAATCTGACAAAGGCACTACAAGAACAGAAAATAACAAGCTAGTGTTCTTCATGAATACCAAAAAAATCCTTACCACAATAGTAGGAAATTAAATACAGCAATATAGATAGATGATAGATAGATAGATAGATAGATAGATAGGTAGATAGATAGATAGATAATAGATACATAAAGATAATAGAGGCATACTTCATTTTATTGTGCTTCTTTATTGTGCTTCACAGATATTGTTCTTTTTACAAATTGAAGGTTTTGGCAATCCTGCATTTTCCCAATAGCATTAGCTCATTTCGTGTCTCTGTGTCACACTTTAGTAATTCTTGCAATATTTCAAACTTTTTCATTATTATTATATTTGATATCATCATCTGTGATCAGTGATCTTTGATGTTACTACAACTCTGAAGGTTCAGATGATGATTAAGATTTTTAGTGATAAAGTATTGGGTTTAGTAAGATCTTACGGAAAACACTGAATGAACTTTTTGGCCAACCCAACATTTTTTAAACTAAGGTATGTATATTGTTTTTTAGACATAAAGTTATTGCACACTTAATAGCCTACAGTATCGTGTAAACATAATTTTTATGTGCACTGGGAAACCAAAAAGTTCATGTGACTTGTTTTATTGCAGTATTCACTTTGTTGCAATGGTGTGGAACTGAACCTGCAATAACTCTGAGGTCTGCCTGTACAAGATGAGTAAGTGGGGTTTATTCCTGTACATGATGAGTGATGCAAGATTGGTTTAACATTCAAAATCAATCATTGTAACTCACCATTTTAAGGGAATAAAGAAGAAAAATCATGAAATCATTTCAAAAGATGCAGAAGAATAATTTGACAAATTCCACATTTCTTCATGATTTAAAAACAAGATATTCTTAGCAATTAGGGAAGGAACTTAGTGCAATAAAAGGGATCTACAAAAAGCCTATAGCTAACATTATTGATACTGATGCACTATTGGATGCTTTTCCCCTAAGAGTAGAAATTAGACAAAAATGTCACCTATCAGCATATTTCTTCAATATTGTACTGGATGTCTTAGTCAGTTTAGTAAGTCAACAGAGAGAGACAAAAAACTTGAAAGTTGGAAGGGAAAAATTAAAACTTTTTAATTAAGGAAGGCATGATTATATATTTAGAAAATTGTAAGGAATGTACAAATTAACTACTAGAAGTAAAAAGTAAATTTATCAAGATCTCAAATTACAAGGTCAAGATACAAAAATTTTAAAAATAATTGTGTTTCAGTGTACCAGCATTACACAATTGGAAGTGAATTTTAAAAATTTATAGTAACATCAAAAACATAAAATAGTTAGGAACAGACTGAACAAGAGATGTGCAAGACATCTACATTGAAAAGTTCAAAATATTGTAAGATAAATGTAAACATTTCTAAGCAAATGGAAAAAAAACTTTTTGGTTCTGGTCCAAAACATAGAGTTTAGAAGTCATCACAACAAGCAAAAGATGAATAAACTGAAAATCAACAACACTTATTAGGTCCATCAGACAATTGAGGTCACAGGGCAAGCTGCCAACCTGAAAATTGTAAAGATAGGCAAACACAGAGAATCACAGCTTAACAGGAGCAGAAGTCGGCTGCTGGAGTCAGTACTGTGATTGACAAATTGCTGGAGGCTCAGTGTGGATGAGCTTGAGAGTTTAAAAAATGGATGGCTCAGTCTTAGGGATGCCCCCACATTTTTTTAAGTTTTATCCAGGAGCCCCACTAAGTTTGCAGGGTTAATATGGGAGAAAATTTCCCTCATGCTCCTGTCAGAAGGAGGGGGAAAATAGCCATTTTGGAAAGCGCCCAGTGTATTCTGCTCTCCCTAACAAAAACATGCTCTCAAGGAAAACTATTTTCCCAGAACCTAATTAACTTGAGTTTTATTGGAGTGTAACTGACCTGGCAGAAGGGGAAATATCCAACTCCAGACACCTCTAGGCTTCCTGTCTCACCTAAGGAGGAAAAACAAGATGAAAAGCACTTATGAAGGTCATTGCCCGGGAACATAGGCTCACTAAAAGATTGAGGCCTAATCATAGAACTATATGCTCTCCTCTCTGCCATCTTACATCACATCAGTTGGACTCTTATATAATAACAGAAGATTACAGCTGAAAGAATTGCGAGTCTCAGACTCTATTTAAAAAGGAGTCTCTAGAGAAACACAAAGACAACAGGGGAGACAAAAATCAAGGACACTAGAAAAAAATTTAGCTCTAACACCTACAGCTACAGCAACAGTGAATTCAGCCTAATTCCTAGCCAGATAAACATAAATCTCACACTTAAGGCATATTTATTTTGATTCATCATGCCTATCAACAAAAAAAGATAAAGCATGTTAAAATGCAAAAAACACCATCTGAAAAGACAAAGCATGCAACAGAATCAGACTCAGATATGATAGGGATTTTGGAATTATCAAAACAAGAATTTAAAATAACTATGATTAATATGCTTAGAACTTTAATGGAAAAAGTGAACAGCATACAAGAATAGATGGGTAATGTAAGCACAGAGATGGAAAATCAAGGAAAGAATCAAAGGAAATGCTAAAAATCAAAAACATTGTAACAAAAATGAAGAATGTCTTTGATGGGCTCATCATTAGACAGGACAAGGCCATGGAAAAATGTCAGTAAGCTTGAAGATATGTCAATAGAAACTTCCCAAACTGAAAAGCAGAAAGGAAAAAGAACAACAATGAAAAGAAAACAAAGAAAGAAACAGACTATTTAAGAACCAATTACAAAAGGTGTAACATACATACAGTGGGAGCCCCAGAAGGAGAAGAAAGAGAGACAGGAACAGAAGAAAAATTTGAAGTAATAATGGCTGAGAATTTTTCAAAACTAATGACAGACCTAAATAAATTGAGATATATACCATATTCAAAGATTGGAAGGGTCAGTATTGTTAACATGTCAACAATCCCCAACTTGATCTAAAGACTCAATGCAATCCCAGTAAAAATTCCATTTTAATAGCAATTAACACATGGATTCTAAATTTATGAAAATAAAAGTAAACTATAAGAACCAAAACAATTTTAAAAATAAAAACAAAGTTGATGTGTAGACTATTATTGACTGCAACCCTACTATAAATCTATAGTAATCAAGAGAGTGTAGCACTGGCATAAGGATAGATGAGCTGATCAATGGAAAACCAGAATAAACTCACATGTATATGGTCAATTGAATTTTGAAAATATTTTCAAGGCAATTCAACAAGGAAAAAATCCTTTCAACAAACTGTGCTGCAACAATTGGATAAACATATGAAAAATGATCGACCTTAAACCCTTCCTCACAGCATACACACAAATTAATTGGAGATGATTAGAGATGTGGCATAAAGCTAAAACTATGAAACTTCTAAATGAAAACACTGGCAAATATCTTTACAGTTTTGAGATGGGCAAACATTTAAGAGAGGACAAAAAAGCAATAATCATAAAATAAAAACATTCATTAGTTGAATTCATAAAAAACTTATAAAAATGAAAATATCAGAAGAGACTGGGAAAAATATTAACAATACATATAGTGGACAAAGGACTCATATACAGAATATATAATTAATGCCTACAAATCAACAATAAAGGAAAACAACCCAACAAAATGTCAAAAGAGTTGAGTAGTTACTTCACAAATAAGAAGTTATTCAAAGGCCAGTAAGCACATGGAAATGTACATAACATCATTAGTCAACAGGGAAACACAAATTTAAACCACCTAAAGGTTCAAACCATCTGATATACCATTGCACTCACAATAGAACCACAATAGAATGGCTAAAATAATAAAAAAAAAAAAAGTAAAAAGAAAATACCAAATGTTGGTGAAGGTGTAGAATGATTGGATCTCTCATATATTGCAGGTGGGAGTGTAACATGTTACAACCACATTGGATAACTATTTAGCTATTTTTTGTAAAGTCAAATACAAAATTACCCAATGACCTGCAATTCTACTTCAATATACTTACCAAAGAGAAACAAAACTACATTTCTATAGTAATGTTCTTTGCAGCTTTATTCATAATAGCTTCAAATTGGAAACAACTAAAATATCCATTTGAAGGAGAATGAAAAAATTATAGTAATTTTTATAAAATGGAATACTAGTCAACAACAAAAAGGAGCAAACTAAATGTGCATACATGAATGAATCTTAAAAACATTATGCTGACAGAAAGCAACCAGGCAAGACAGATTAATTTCATATTAAATTTGTATGAAATTTTGGAATAGGCAATATTAATTTATGAATATAGATATCAGATTGGTCACTGCCTGGGACAGAGGGTGGAAAGAATATCTTCTAAAAAGGAGATTCACTATAAAGGGAGCCAGAAGAACTTTTTAAGGTGATGGGAATGTCTATATTTTGACTGTAGTTGTGATTACAGGGTTACATACATTTGTCAAATTCATAAAATTTTACATGTTAAATCTGGATATTTTACCATGTATAAAATTTATCTCAATGAATAAAAGCTAAAAAGGTAGTAAGAAAGTTATAATTTATATTTTTCTTAATTGCTGAACAATTGCTTACAGAAAGGAAGGGTTAGTAGTTTTTATAAAGGAGAATTTGTTTTGGAGGATCTGGATGTTTTCTTTTTCTTTTCAAATTGTATTATGGAATCTAGAGCTTGGATTTAAGGATTATTCTTGAAAGAATATGTTTATGGAAGAAATTTTATAATCCATTCATATCAACTAGACTGAAAACCAGTGGTACTTACCTGGAGTGTTAGTTATATCTGACAGGCCAGGGTGTAAACTTTGCATCAGGAAATGTATCTAATCCCTTGAAGCACATTTCCTGTAGGCATAATCATGATTAATTTGTTTTCTTAGTAGGGTGGATGAGTCATTCCCTTCATCTCAAAAATAGATGATTCCTGAAAACTGATTCAAGAAAATGTCTTAAAAAGCTAAGTCCCAATTTCAGTAAAACAGATGAAAAGTTTGCATAACTTGTATAATTTGGGGCCCAAATGATTAACTAGCAATGTCTCTAGCCATGGTTGCCTGGGGATGTTAACAATGTGACACTAAGAATGAAGCCATGTTACACAACTGGAGACTTTGCCAAAGGGGATAATATTCTTCAAGCCAAAGTGGCTTTTGGTCTCTATAGACCAACATAAGGAACCATATATGGATACCATAAGTATACCATTGCAGTTCCTGGCAAAAGAAACTTAGAGCTCTCAGGTTGGAGAGAGAACCTCCATATTTGTCTTTCATGAGCACCAATCTATAGAGACTGCATTTTGAGCAAATGCACATGTGAACACCAAAACTTGGTTATTAAGGCATGAACCAAGGAGAGTCATTTCAGAACAGACAAAAGCATGATGAAATATGTTTTTGAACATGTATTATATGCCAAGTTCTATTCCAAGTATTTCATAAGCACTAATTCATTTAATCTCTTGAAGTGGGTACTAATTTTGTTTTATCATCTGCATTTTACAGATTAGGCATTTGAAATCCAGAGAGCTTAAGAAACTTGGACATATCACTGAGTATCTGAGACACCTACTAAATAAGCAAGACTGAACAAGAACATCCAAAAACCACACTGACTAATAATTTTCACACATTCTTCAGGGAGAAGACACTGGAGACAGATACAGGAGGAGCTGTGTTAGGTTTGTAGTTATGTCAATGCTTTTGATATTAGTTTTCAATAGCTGCTATAACAACTTGTCACAAATATAGCAGCTTAAATAAAATAATGATTGTCATTTATTATTTCACAGTTTGTGTAGGTCGGAAGTCCAGGTGGGCTCAAATAGGTTCTCTTCTTAGGTTTTCACAAGGCTGAAATCAAGGTGTCAGAAAGCCTGGGATCTTATCAGGAGGTTCTGAGGTAGAATCTGATTCAAGGCTCATTCAGGTTGTTGGCAGAATTCAGTTCCATAAGGTTGTAGAACCGAGGTCCCCATTTCCCAGCTGGCTGTTGTCTAGGATTGTCCTCAGTTCCTAGAGTCTGCCTACATTCCTTGGTTCATGGCCTCCTCCATTGTCAAAGCCAGGAACCTTGTGTTGATTCCTTCTTGTGTGTTGAATATCTCTGATGTCCCCCTATGACTTCATCTTTTGCCATCAGTCAGGAAGTCTCTCCACTTTAGAAGCTATTATCTGATTGTGTCAGGCCCACACAGATGATCTCCAGATCTTAAGTTCAAATAACTTAGAACTATAATTACACTGGCAAAATCCTTCACAACAGTATCTAGGTTAGTTTTTGATTGTCAGGGGACAGGAACCTTGCAACTGCATCTTTAGAATTCTGCCTGCCACTCCTTTGGTTCTGGTCACTTAAATATTTCCACACAAGGTAAAGTAGAGGTGATGGAAATAGCTATAGAAATAAGGGTAGTGGGCTTCCCTGGTGGTGCAATGGTTGGGAATCCACCTGTCAATACAGGAGACATGGGTTCGAGCCCTGGTCTGGGAAGATTCCTCATGCCCTGGAGCAACTAAGCCTGGATGCCACAACTACAGAACCTGTGCTTTAGAGCCCGCATGCCACAACTACTGAAGCCTGCATGCCTAGAGCCCGTGCTCCACAACAAGAGAAGCCACAACAATGAGAAGCCTGCACACCACAACAAAGAGTAACCCCCACTAGCTGCAACTAGAGAAAGCCCGCGCACAGCAATGAAGACTCAACACAGTCAAATATAAAACAAACAAACAAATAAATAAATTTATAAAAAAAGAAAAAAGAAATAAGGGTAGTGCTGACTACATTTAACACTCAATTTTTGTTTTCATTTTTTAAGACATGTTCTTGCCAAAAGTAGCAGTCACAAGGAAAGGAATATTCTAATTAAACATCCTTAGGGATGGGCACTTATTTCTTCTTTTTCTCTTGACTCTTTTTGTTTTTTTTCTTTTTTTAATTTGAGCTATAATTGCCGTATAACATCGTGCAAGTTTAAGGTATACAACATATTGATTTGATACCTTTATATTGCAATATGATCACCATTGTAGCTTTAGCTAAAGTCTCTATCACATTATATAATTATTATTTCTTCTAGCTGTGGGAACAATTAAGATCTAGTCTCTTAGCAAGTTTAATGTTTATAACACAATTTGTTGTGTGTAATCCCTGTACTGTGTATTAGACCTCCAAGACTAGTTGCAAGTATATACCCTTAAACAATGTCTCCCCCAGTCCCCCATCTCCCAACCTTTGGTAAACACCATTCTGCTCTCTTTTTTTTTTTTTGAATTCATTTTGTTTTGTTTTGTTTTTTAGTTTCCACATATAAGTCATATCATATTGTATTTAACTTCCTCTGTCAGACTTATTTCACTTAGCATAATGTTCTCAGTGTACATCCATGTTGTCACAAATGGCAGAATCTCCTTTTTTCTCATGGCTGAATAATATTCTATTGTATATATACATACCACATTTTCTTTATCCATTTATCCACTGATGGACACTTAGGTAGACTATTTTAATACTAATTACATGGGTTTTTAATGGAGACAACTCAAATCACTAATTCAATCAACATTCAAATTTTATTGCAAACTTTAATCTCTCTGCATATAGGTTGTGATTGCTGAAGTACACAGGGACTAGAGAGCTGTGATAAATACCTCATTGTTTTCTGCTCAGAGTCTCACAGGGCCAAATTCAATGGGCTGTTTGGCCTGAGCTTACATCTGAAGATTCTGAGGAAGCATTTGCTTCTAAGCTCATTCACGTTGGCTGAATACAGTTCCTTTTGGTTGCAGGACTGAGGTCCCTGTTTCCTTTCTAGGTGTGGCTGGGAACCTCTCTCAGCTCTCATCATTGTGTTCCCTACATCTTCAACCTGGTGATGGTGCACTGAGTCCTTCTCATGCTTTAAATTATTCTGAGTTTTCCTTCTGTTGAATTTCTTTGACTCCAGCCAGAAAAAATACTTTGCTTTTAAAGGTTTATGTGATTGGGCTCACCCAGATAATCCATGATAATCCCACTGCTTTTAGTCTATAATCTTACTACATGTGTAAAGTGTCTTTTACTATGTACCACAACACAGTCACAGGATACAGGGGTTAGGGCATGAACATTTGGGGGAGCCATCACATTCCAAAAGTGATGAAAAATGAAGCTGGCAAGAGAACTCGAGGTAAAAATGTGAAGCATAAATGCCTTGCTAAGAAGTCTATAAGTCATTCTCTAGACTAGGTAGTACTGTGTCATTGAAGGATTTTGATCTCTAAGAAAAATTACTTGGGGTACTACATAGAGGTTAGACAACGGGGAAGACTAGAAGAAGGGACCCAGTTAGAAAATTATTGCATAATTCAGTTAAGAAATGTTGAAGATTTGGACCATTTTTTGTGAGGGGCAAGGGCCTTGTTTACTTTGTATCTGGTACATTTCTCAGTCAAGCTTCAGATCTCACAGTCCATATCATTTCTTTAAAGAACACTCCCAGTTATCCCCTTCCCTAATCGCTTACAATAGAACCTTCCACTCTTTATGGCAAATACTTATTTAGTTATTTAATTGTCTATCTTCCCTGCTAGGTTTCCTTTTTCTGTCTTCCATGCTTCTCTTTTAGATCTGTGAAAGCAGGTATTGGTTCTGACCCATTCACTTCTATATGACTGGCACTCATTTTTAAAAAATATATATAATTAAAATATATATTATGTCAGATATTAATATATTATTAATTTATTAATACATTAATAAAATGAAGTTATTGACTAATTTGATTTTCATCTGGGGCATTTGGGTACAGCCCTAAGTCATGTGGTAGAAAATATACTTATGTTATGCTTCATCCCCTCTCTTAATAGATAACATTGGGTTTGCCTTAATTCCATTGCCTAAACACTTCTGAACTTTGTACAAACTTTAAAACCATCTGGAACTGCATGTCCCAAGTGACGATATTAACCTCTATGAGGTACTTTTTTTTTTCTCCATTTACCTTATATCCTTTTAATTCAGTTGCCTTTTGAGATGGTGTGTGTGTGTGTAAGACCATTGTGTTTGTCCATGTGAAATGAGGGTTGGTACGCATTAATGAAGAGTTTAACAATAGAACTCAACATTTGTGTATATTTCTAATGATAACATCTGACTTGGAAGGGTTATCTCATGATGGGAAGGCTTTTATGGCCCCGCCAATGTTTAATTTAGTAATAGTTGTTCAGGTGGCATTTTTGGGCTGACACAACTCAGGGAAGGATCTCACTTTGTCATTATCAGATATGGGCCTAACCAGCTGGCAAAGAGAATAACAATCAAAGAATGTATTGATTTCCTTTAGCAAGTTTAAGGCATTACCATCCTTAGTTCTAATGCTTCAAATCATTTCAGAAGGTTTGGTCTCCTTGAACAAGTTCCCTGTAACTCCCCTCAGTTTGTCACCTCATTAACAAAGTTTTGGTTTTATTTTTTGAACTGTAAGAACACCTGTATAATCTAATATAAATGTTTTATGAAACAGTATTGTCAGCTACTGATGCTTTACAGAAATGTACACTGGGTGGTATAATTATGTAAAGTTTAAAATGTGCTGAACAGAACTCTGTTATATAAAGCATTTAAGAAGTTGAATAGACTGAAGTTCAAAGGACAAATGCTTTTTAAACAAAATTATTCATTTCATTTTCCATGTTTGAAATGATTAGTTTAAAGCTTTTATTCAAGCTATAAAGGATTTCCTTTGTCTTAATTGTTAATACAATTAAATGCAGTGTAATATCTACTGGTTTGAACAAGAATACTATACATTAATGAGTTTTATGCTAATTTTTATCCTCAGACATCAATTTTCCAGATAAAAGCAACATAAAAATTTTCCACTTTTCCTTTACTTTAAATTCACACTAATATTTGTTTACTTTGCTTATCATACATATTGACTAATATATGAATACACTAAAATCAGGTTTTAAAGTTGCCTTCACTGAACCCTAGTTTATTTCATGATGAGCATGGGGACACTGAGCAAGACAGTAATTTTTGAGCAAGGTCAGTTGTCTTCCTTCTGGTTCATGGAAGATACTTAGAATATATGCTATGATGAACTATTTGTGTCTTTGGAAATATATATTTCTTAGGTAAAGTTTGAGACAGTCTCAGAAAAGCAAGGTGGAGGAAGCCAGGAAAATAGTCCTAGAGTTTGGTTAGAAAGGAAATGAATGAGACACACTGATGCTAGGGTTTCCTTGCATTGATTTTTGTATTGAAAAATAGAAAAATTTCTCTTTAAAACATGCTAACAAACTCTTTTGGAAATCAGCTTAAGTTTTTAATACAAACAAGTTAAATGCAATCAAATAGGTGTCACTGAGACTTGATGGGATGGTACTCAATGGAAAATTGCAATTAAAGGTAAAAATCTCTTCAAAAATAGATATAATAGGAGAAATAGCATCAGATATTGCAAAGATAGAGAGTAGAGGAAAAGTTCAGGAATCTAGAGGCAGAAGCATGGTGAGGAGAAATACTAAAAAATGGTGGGACTCTTGTATGAACTGTTTGGTCAAATGGAGGACATGGATGATACTTTCTAATAGTTATCACACAACTAGTATTGGCAAAAAAAAATCTTAAAATGGAGACTTTCAATTTCAAGAAATATTCGTAAAGTTTTAGTGTTCTGAAAGCAAAACATGGGATGAATTCTTGACTTGCCAAGCAATTTTACCCCATAGCACTTGAAGAAGCAGTGAAGGAAAGAGTTTCTTTGGAATTAGGATTGACAGGAGCATGTAAAACATACAGGAAAAATGTTCTGTGATTATTTTGTGTATTAAATGATAAAATATGGACATAAATCATCCTATAAACATGGACTCACATTCATAACCTGTTGAATAACTGAACCCAAAGTGGTTTTTTATTGAAATATAGTTGATTTACAATGTTGTGTTAATTTCTGCTGTACAGCAAAATGATTCAGTTATACATACATATATATATATATATATATATACATTCTTGCCACAGAACTCTGCATTTGTTTCTGCCCCTTTCAAAATATAGAGCTGTTATCTGAATGATGATATAATAGTATTACTTGTAGAGTTTGCTGATGACTCAATTCTGAGATGGATAACATGTAAGATGGAGCAAAGACTCAAAATTCAAACTTATTTATAAGTTAGGAGAATGTTCCTGAAGTAATGAGATGAAATTTAATGGGGGTAATTATGAAGTTCTCTATATTGATTTTAAAATAAAAAATATTTGTAGAATTTCTACTATACAACTCATAACAGAGAATGGCTTAGTATCGTAGAGTTATTATTAGAAAGAGTGTAGGCCTTTTATTTCACTGCCAACTCTACGAGTTCCAATGATATGATATGGCTGCTAGAAAAGCAAGTGACAATCTTGGGTTGCATTAAATGAAGCATGGAACATAGGAAAATGGAGTCACACCATTCCTAAAACACTCTGGTAAATTTGTGTGCCTTTTATTTTTGTTGATGAACTGGTCCTTTCCAGAGGGCAAGGCCTGGGTATTCTCATGTCACATGAGAAATGATGGAACAAAATAAGGCTATTAATTCTGGAACAGAAGAAACTTAAAAGGGATACAATATCTCCCTTTATTTATTTTAAGAACTATCTTGTGGAAAAGGCATTCAATTTCCCTTGCAACTTTAGTAGCTAGCATAGCCTAGTATATAATAGATACTCAAAAAAATTTGTTAAAATGATTCATTCATTGAACAATTATTTGCCTAGCATCTTGTGTGTGCCAGGTATTATTTTAGTTGCTGAGAATACAACATTGAAGAAAATAAACATAGTGCCTGCCCTATGGAATTTACATTCTAGTGGGAGGAGAGATAATGAACTGAACAGACAATTTATATAATGCCAGCAAGAGAGGTAATGGAGTGCATAGTGGTTAGAAAGCAGGCTCTAGAACAAGACTGATTGGCTTAAAATCCTTACCCACTTACTGGCTCTATGACTTATACAAATTAGTTATTATATCTGTGCCTCAGTTTTCTCATATGTAAAGTGGACATATTTTTATCATTTATTTATTTATTTATTTTTTGCGGTACGTGGGCCTCTCACTGCTGTGGCCTCTCCCGTTGCGGAGCACAGGCTCCGGACGTGCAGGCTCAGTGGCCATGGCTCACGGGCCCAGCCGCTCCGCGGCATGTGGATCTTCACGGACCGGGGCACGAACTCGTATCCCCTGCATTGGCAGGTGGACTCTCAACCACTGTGCCACCAGGGAAGCCCTATTTTTTATTTTTTAAATCTATTTTATTGAAGTATAATTGATTTACAATGTTGTGTTAATTTCTGCTGTATAGCAAAATGATTCAGTTATACATATATTCTTTTTCATATTCTCTTCCATTATGGTTTTTTACAGGATATTGAATATGGTTCCCTGCGCTATACAGTAGGACTTTGTTGTTTATCCTTTCTATACATAGTAGTTTGCATCTGCTAACCTTAAACTCCCACTCCATCCCTCCCCTACGCCCCTCATCCTTGGCAACCACAAGTCTGGTTCTCTATGTCTGTGAGTCTGTTTCTCTTTCGTAGATAAGTTCATTTGTGTCATATTTTAGAGTCCACATATAAGTGATATCATATGATATTTGTCCTTCTCTGACTTATTTCATTTAGTATGATAATCTCTAGGTCCATCCACGTAGCTGCAAATGGCATTATTTCATTCTTTTTATGGCTGAGTAGTATTCCATTGTATATATGTACCACATCTTCTTTATCCATTCCTCTATCAATGGACATTTAGATTGCTTCCATGTCTTGGCTATTGTAAATAGTGCTGCTATGAACATAGGGGTGCATGTATATTTTTGAATTACAGTTTTGTCCAGACATATGCCCAGGAGGTAAAATGGACATATTAATATTTCCTACCTCAGAGCATTTTGTGAGGGCTGAATGAGTCATTCCATGTAAAGTTCTGTGGACAGTGCCTGACATACAATAAGAATCCAATAAGTAATAGCCATTATTGTTATAGTACTAAGTGTTCTGAGGAAATATAAAGCAGGTAAGGTGACAGATGAAAGAATGTAAAAATGAACATCAATCCAGAGTGTAATATGTGGAAAATACAAGCAGGCAGATGTTAACTGTGATGTGTTCTAGCTCAACTCTTTTCCACATGCCCATCTGCCCCCATTGTCCTCCTCTCCTTTGTTTGCCTGGATGACCTCTATCTTTTGAAACCAAGTTTAGATAGTATCTCACCTGGAAGGCTGAACAGATGGCTTTGCTGCTACAGTTGGCTACCCTCTTTGCACTGCTTCTATTTTTTAAATTTATTGCAATGTATTATATACAAATGTACGAGAAGGTCTAAGGCATGATGGTTAAGATCTCAGGTTTTGAAGTCAGATAGAACTGACTTTGATTTACCAATCTGTCACTTACTGGTTATTTTACCTTGAATAATCACTAAATCTCTCCAATCTTTGGTGACCTAATTTGTAAATTGGAGATAAATAATGCATACTCTGTAAGGGATTTTTAAGAATTAAATAAGAAAATGCATGCCAGAAGCAGTATAGGGTTTCAATCCCAGTTCTGCCACATCGTTATGTGAACTTGGACAAGGCATTCAGCATCTCAGAGCTTCATTTTCCTAATCTACAAATGAGGGCAACAGTACCTTTTTTGATGGCGTTAACGTGAGAATTAGAAATAATGTATATAAAGTGCCTGGAACATAGTAGGCTTTCTGTATATGCTTGTTAAATTGAATTTGGTTAGCAATTAAAACTTTTAAAAAATGAAGTGTTTTGCCTTTTGAAGTCATAGGTTCCTTGTTACTGGATGTGTGGATACTAGCTGGCAGCATACTAGAGGCATTGTAAAGGGCATTCCTGCAGTGGCATAGAGGATAGACGAAGTCAAGGCTTCCCAAACTTTGATCCATAGACCAGCTGCCCTATCCCCATCAAGTCTAATTTAATAGGTCTGGGAGAAGAACCTCCAATCTAGGTGACCACTATATCGCCTCCAACTCAAAGGTTAATGATTCTGTAAATCAGAGTTCAGTTCATAAGCCATACACTTGGTTAATTCCATCAAAGAACTCCCTTCTGCATCCTCCCTAACCAGGCTTCCACTATTCCTACCCACATATATTATTAAATGGTTTCTTAATAAATCCAAGAAAAATGATTTTAATTCATCTTCATTTATTTATTTGTCCATTAAGTTCAAGAAGAGTCAAGCTATTAAGATACATCCAAGAATCCTAACTTCTTAGTGAGTCAGAGAATTAGTTGGCATTAGTTGTTTTCCCCTGATTAAATAGACTTATTTTTAAACTTAACGTTATGTTGCCATTATCAAAGTTTTTCTGAGGCATCTTCTAAAATCTGAAGTTACAGAATTAGAAGTTGTCAAAGTAAATCATGACATAGCAAGTTTAGAAGACAAAAGCATATATATCACATGATGGTGGGCAAGAACCCTTTTTCTGCTGCATGTCAGCTTCCTTATCAGCAAAATTGGAAGAGGAAAATGCAAATAGTTTACTACTTGTAAAGCATTTTAAATGTGAGTGTTATCATTTACTTTGTGGTTTTCATTAATTTTGATCTTCTAGGGGTTTTGTTCTG
Organism: Pseudorca crassidens; assembly: GCF_039906515.1. NCBI lineage: Eukaryota > Metazoa > Chordata > Mammalia > Artiodactyla > Delphinidae > Pseudorca > Pseudorca crassidens. The sequence continues at coordinate 48,397,652 of NC_090317.1, read as the reverse complement.
AATGATATTTGGTATCTGGATTCATTTATTGTTTTTAAAGATTTGCATTTTTTTAAATTCATTTTTAGAGGGCTTAAATACCAAGGAAGTTTAATCCATAGTAGAAATTTACTTGTGCTTGGTACTTCATGTATAAAAGATATATGAAAGGAATACACTTTGGGAATCTGGAAAAAGGAGAGGGAAGTTGAACAAGATGGAATTATTCTGGGAAAAGAAATTATTTGTCCAACAGCATGAAATCCTTATTGAAAATATTAGGGTGGAAAGCTGAAGTTTTGTGTTTTTTTTTAACATCTTTATTGGAGTGTAATTGCTTTACAATGGTGTGTTAATTTCTGCTTTATAACAAAGTGAATCAGCTATACATATACATATATCTCCATATCTCCTCCCTCTTGCATCTCCCTCCCACCCTCCCTATCCCACCCCTCTAGGTGGTCACAAAGCACTGAGCTGATCTCCCTGTGCTATGTGGCTGCTTCCCACTAGCTATTTTACATTTGGTAGTAAATATAAGTCCATGCCACTCTCTCACTTTGTCCCAGCTTACCCTTCCCTCTCCCCGTGTCCTCAAGTCCATTCTCTATGTCTGCGTCTTTATTCTTGTCCTGCCCCTAGGTTCTTCATAATGATTTTAGATTCCATGTATATGTGTTAGCACACGGTATTTGTTTTTCTCTTTCTGACTTACTTCACTCTGTATGACAGACTCTGGGTCCATCCACCTCACTACAAATAACTCAGTTTTGTTTCTTTTTATGGCTGAGTAATATTCCATTGTATATATGTGCCACATCTTCTTTATCCATTCATCTGAATAAAGCTGAAGTTTTGAACTCTTCTACTTAGGAAAGTGTTTTAGAAATACCTCCTTTCGGTTCTTAGGTATTTTGGGTACAATGGCTCCTTACACCTTCTTTTCTTTTCCTTTTAACATGGACGTGTATCCACCAACTATGAAAATGCAGATCTTATCAGGTCTTAGAGAGTCTATTTTGAAGGATTTCAAAGCACACACAAAAAATATCTCTTTATATTGCCTTTTAAGGTCTTAGTGAAAAAGTACTTGAGGATCAAGAAATATTTGGGTTTTAAAAAGAGTTATAAACATACTGCTTTTTATTATAACACACAAATCCTAGTAGCTTTTTATAACTCTCCCATCTCATTTCTTTCCACTTTAATTTTTAGTATTTCTTTGTCCTATAGAAAAGACACTCTTGGTTAAGCTCTGACAAGTCTCCCTGTCTTCTCATTTTTTCTGCATTATTTAGTTGCAGAAGGCAGATAAAATTCAACAAGATTAAGAGAGATAATCTCTTGCTAAAAGTAACTAATTCTGCATCATTTTCCATTAAGCTAAGAAATGAGTGAAACAGTAAGTCAGAATTTTTCTACACTGTGGAAGAAGCACTTAAGTTTAACTGAATGTCAAATCATTAAAGGTACCAAAGATGGAGTATACGCAGAGGCACTTGCAAAAGAGTTATGATTCTATTCTAATTATACCAATTTATTTTTTAATGAAAGTATTCTCCTGTAATTATTTTGATAAATTATCTTCAAACTCTCCTCCTTCTCTGCTCCACAGTTAGTATCCCACTGGTAGCTAGTGTAGGCAGTTGCCAGAATTATCTTTATATTTAGTCAATAAAAAGTTCGTAATTTCGCACGTGACCACATAAAGGATGAGCACATCGCCAGATCTCTTGAGGATTTAGGCTAGTTGCTTGACTTTAAAGTTATTTGACCAATACGAAGTTGCAAAGGGAGCATCCATAAAATTCTCTGCATATCTGACAGCCTTCTAACTTGCTCTTTCCTGCTGGATTTTGATTGCCTAAACTCTATACTCCTGTGCTTTGAGTTAGTTCTTTGAAGTTTATCTTTTAGAGTGGCCTACTTAGCTGAAATAGTCACCATCTCACTGAAAGTTTTATTTTCTAAGGATGTTTTATTTGTTTATGCATTTAAGAGTTTCTGAAAATCACATGACTTATGGGTATTTAAGCTACTAAAACATACCTGTTTGTTCTGTCCCCCAGAAAAAAATGTCGCCTTGAATCAATATAACACTCTTCTGTTTAGTGTCTTGCCCAGTGCTTTCCCAAACCACTTGGATGGCATGATCCAGATTCATATTTTAGCATCATATGCATAAAATAATCATGGGGCATTTTTGTTATAATTTTTGCTGAAATCAAAATACTTTACATATGAGTAATGCATGTTCTTGACAATCCTAGTTCCTGAGAGCCCTTTCCTTCATAGCTTCTTTGAGTGCCTATGAGGTTAGCTGTTAAGCAAGTCAAAAATTTACCATATGCTTTGCTTTCAGAGCACTCCAACTTTAGGCATATTCTTGAAATTATAGTCTCCCTTAAGGTTTTATTTTTTTGGCCATGTGCCAGTTGTGTGATAATTATTAGAAAGTATTGTCCATATCTTCCATGTTGTAAAACAGATTGTATGGGATTCCCACAATTATGTGAATTTTTTATTTCTCCTCAACATGCATTTGCCTCTAGATTCAAGGACGTTTTTCCCGCCTGTATCTTTGCAACATCTGTTGCTTTTTCTCCTGTTAAATCTATTTATGGACAGATTATTATATTTACTTGCAATTTTTATTGAGTATCATCCCATCCAGCCTCAGTAACACTTAGTCAATTCTATTTAACCTCTTCATGTGAGAATTTCAAGCTGCTTTCATTTATTGCCCATACTCTTGCCACTGGTATAAGACATCTGAGGCTTGAACAATGGCTCCCAAATATCTTTCCTATTATTTGTTCAAAGAATTACTGAGATCCTTTTCCAAGTGCTTTTCTTGCTTTGTCCTAGGCACTATCGTACATCAGATTTTCTCTCTCTCTGTATAGTTTCAGTTTAAAGCCGTCTTAGTAATATAGGAAAGCCTCCTTTCAAATGTTTTCCCCCAGGTTTTCCTGAGATGAACCCTATCCCTTACACGGTCAAGAAAATACTATTCTGGTCACCGATGCTTCTGTTTTTTCCTCTATGCTTTCTATGAGCTTTCATCCTCCCTAATTACCTGTGGCACAGGGAGGTATTTCTTAAGCCCTTTCTCCCTCTCCTTCAGGGAGATCACATTACACTTATAACACTAGTAATTGGTGAGCTCCACAATCATAAATACAGACTTAAAACACACGCTACAGGTCAATGAAACACTGTTACCTTCAGCATTCTTACCTTCTGGGTTTCAAGTTGAACTATTATTCTTTATGTTTTCATTTGGAGATACTCTCCCTTGTGTAAATTGCTCACAAAAACTGCTGTAACAATTGTGCAATTTATCATGTGTATTTGACAGCTAGGTCCTTGTCAATGAATGCTACTTTTGGGGTGAATGTTATATAATCTTTCAACTTCATTCACATTTTCTGCCTTTAAAACTACCTGAATCCTTTATGACAAGCTGCAAGATTCAGTATTCCATTGGATCATGGAATCATGGAATTGGAAAGTGTTTTTGTAGCTCATTCAGTTATCACTTTTGCTCAAAAAAATGATGGCAAAAATTACTAATTTGATTGAAAAGGAATTTTGCCTGGGAGTATCTAAGACAATGCCAGAGTGGGAGATGTTTGTATTAGAGCTGATTTATATCACTCATTTATTCTTTCAATATTCAACAAGTATTTATTGTATACCCAGTATGATAGAGGTATTGTGATGGGTGCAGAAATACCATGATGAAAAAGACCAATGTGATCTCTGCTGTCATGGAGATGCAGTCTGTTAGAGTGACACATACTCATCAAACACTCTCTCGTTATTTTAGATTAAGATAAGTGTTAGCAGACTCATACTAGGAAGTAGTTGAAGATGAAATGAGGAAAATGGCACAGGAAGATTCTTCTACCATTTTCATCTTCAATATCCCAAGTACTGGACTGACCTGATGTCTGGACTTTGGGAAACTGGATGGCAACAAATAGTATCCAGGTGCTTGCAGGTCATTAACAAGGCTTTACATACTATTGATCTTTTATTGGAGAATAAGAGGAATGACTTTCTTCATAAGGAATGCCACCTTTGTATTTTAGTAAAAGAGTAGATTAAATGTAAGTGAATATTTGTAGATGCTTCGTCTCCTCTTAAGGTCTTAAGTTCTTTACAAGCAGTACCATGTCCGTTCTGGCTCCCATTTTGCAATACAGTTCCTTGTACCATGTAGACACACAATGAATCATTGGTGGATTAAAATAAAAGAATACTGAATGACAGGAGAAGGGAAGAAATTTCTCCAGGCTACTCTAAGCACAAGAAAACAGATCTGAGAATCATTGTGGACCTTTTAAGCTAATACCAAGGAGCTTTCTCTTGGGCTGGTGACAATATAAACAACATACTATTTTTATTGGAAGAGGTGTGTGTGTGTGCCTCTCTGTGTGTGTGTTTGTGCATACATGTGCTTAATAGATTATGAGTCTTTTTATTTTTCTGTAAAGCTGTCAGCTTTAAATTTTGCCAATCTTGGCAACAGTTCTTACACAGCTATATCTGCTTCTTACTTGCAAGGTGTAAAGGAAAACAAAACCACAAAATTTTGTTTTGAAACCTAAATGGAAGAAGTGCTTATTACTGAGGTGTCTCTTTTTTTTAATGAATAAGAAGTTAAGCATTCTCATTCTACCAAAGCACAAACAATTTGAGTCACACTGCAGCCATGTTATGTATGGACATCGACATTTATATTGGGAGCAATAGCAACAACTCCTGTAATTCTTTTTCATCTTTCCATGCTCACACTGTGATGTCCAAACCAGAGTTTGAAGAAAGGAGAGGGAAACCCATCACTAATCAGTGGCTATTGCCTTTAAAATTTGACACAACTCTTCAGGAATTTGGGAGTATCTCAGGCTAACTACTGACACACACCCACACACACATACACACACGCACACATGGACACACACAGAAAATGGTCTAGGGGAGAATCTACAAGGAGGTAGGGTTCTTTTTGAGGTTTTTACCCCCAGTGTTATTGAGACATAACTGACATACATCACTGTATGAGGTATACAGCATAATGGTTTGATTTACATATATTTTGAAATAATTACCACAATAAGTTTAGTTAACATCTCTCATCTCATATAGATACAATAAAAAGAAAAGAAAAGAAAAAACAACAACAACAACACTTTGTGAGATTGGAACCAAGATGGCAGAGAGTTGCAGGACGTGCTCTCACTCTCTCTTGCGAGAACACCAGAATCACAACTAGCTGCTGGACAATCATTGACAGGAAGACACTGGAACTCACCAAAAAAGATATCCCACATACAAAGACAAAGGAGAAGCTACAATGAGACAGTAGGAGGGGCACAATCACAGTAAAATCAAATCTCATAACTGCTGGGTGGGTGACTCACAGACTGGAGAACACATACCACAGAAGTCCACCCACTGGAGTGAAGGTTCTGAGCCCCAAGTCAGGCTTCCCAACCTGGGTGTCTGGCAACAGGAGGAGGAATTCCTAGAGAATCAGACTTTGAAGGCTACTGGGAATTGATTGTAGGACTTTGACAGAACTGGGGGAAACAGAGACTCCACGCTTGGAGGGCACACACAAAGTAGTATGCACATCGGGACACAGGGGAAGGAGCAATGACCCCAGGGGAGACTGAACCAGACCTACCTGCTAGTGGGGGAGGGTCTCCTGCAGAGGTGGGGGGTGGCTGTGGCTCACTGTGGGGACAAGGACACTGGTAGCAGAAGTTCTGGGAAGTACTCCTTGGTATAAGCCCTCCCAGAGTCCGTCATTAGCCCCAACAAAGAGCTCAGGTAGGCTGAGTGTTGGGTGCAGCAGGTCAAACAATCAACAAGGAGGGAATGCAGCACCACACATCAGCAGTTAAGCAGATTAAAGTTTTACTGAGTTCCGCCCACCAGAGCAACAGTCAGCTCTACCCACCACCAGTCCCTCCCATCAGGAAAATTACACAAGCCTCTTAGATAGCCTCATCCACCAGAGGGCAGACAGCAGAAGCAAGAAAAAATACAATCCTGCAGCCAGTGGATCAAAAACCACAGTCACAGAAAGACAGACAAGATGAGAAGGCAGAAGGCTATGTACCAGATGAAGGAACAAGAAAAAAACCCAGAAAAACAATTCAATGAAGTGGAGATATGCAACCTTCCAGAAAAACAATTCAGAATAATGATAGTGAAGATGATCCAGGACCTCGGAAAAAGAACGGAGGCAAAGATCGAGAAGATGTAAGAAATGTTTCACAAAGACCTAGAAGAATTAAAGAACAAAGAAACAGAGATGAACAATACACTAACTGAAATGAAAACTACACTAGAAGGAATCAATAGCAGAATAACTGAGGCAGAAGAATGGATAACTGACCTGGAAGATAGAACAGTGGAAATCAGTGCTGTGGAACAGAATAAAGAAAAAAGAATAAAAAGAAATGAAGACAGCCTAAGAGATCTCTGGGACAACATTAAACGTAACAACATTCACATTATAGAAGTCCCAGAAGAAGAAGAGAGAGAAAGGACCAGAGAAAATATTTGAAGAGAATATAGTTGAAAACTTCCCTAATATGAGAAAAGAAATAGCCAACCAAGGCCAGGAAGCCCAATGAGTCCCATACAGGATAAACCCAAGGAGAAACATGCTGAGACACATAGTAATCAAATTGGCAAAAATTAAAGAAAAAGGAAAATTATTAAAAGCAGCAAAGGAAAAATGACAAATAACATACAAAGGAACTCCCTTAAGGTTAACAGCTGATTTCTCAGTGGACACTCTACAAGGCAGAAGGGAGTGGCATGATATACTTAAAGTGACAAAAGGAAAGAACCTACAACCAAGATTACTCTACCCGGCAAGGATCTCATTCATATTTGATGGAGAAATCAAAATCTTTACAGATAAGCTAAAGCTAAGTGAATTTAGCACCACCAAACCAGCTTTACAACAAATGCTAAAGGAACTTCTCTAGGTAGGAAACACAAGAGAGGAAAAGGACCTACAAAAACAAACCCAAAACATTTAAGAAAATGGTCATAGGAACATACATATCGATAATTACCCTAAACATGAATGGATTAAATGCTACAACCAAAAGACACAGGCTTGCTGAATGGATACACAAACAAGACCCATATATATGCTGTCTACAAGAGATCCACTTCAGAGCTAGGGACACATTCACTCTGAAAATGACAGGATGGAAAAAGATATTCCATGCAAATGGAAATCAAAAGAAAGCAGGAGTAGCAATACTCATATCAGATAAAATAGACTTTAAAATAAAGAATGTTACAAGATACAAGGAAGGACATTACATAATGATCAGGGGATCCATCCAAGAAGAAGACACAACAATTATAATTATATATGCACCCAACATAGGTGCACCTCAATACATAAGGCAACTGCTAACAGCTGTAAAAGAGGAAATCGACAATAACACAATATTAGTGGGGGACTTTAACACCTCACTTACACCAATGGACAGATCATGCAAAATGAAAATAAATAAGGAAACAGAAGCTTTAAATGACACAATAGACCAGATAGATTTAATTGATATTTATAGGGCATTCCATCCCAAAACAGCAGATTACACTTTCTTCTCAAGTGTGCAAGGAATATTCTCCAGGATAGATCACATCTTGGGTCACAAATCAAGCCTCAGTAAATTTAAGAAAATTGAAATCATATCAAACATCTTTTCTGACCACAACACTATGAGATTAGAAATGAATTACATGGAAAAAAGCATAAAAAGCAGAAACACATGGAAGCTAAACAATGCGTTACTAAATAACCAAGAGATCACTGAAGAAATCAAAGAGGAAGTCAAAAAATACCTAGAGACAAATGACAATGAAAACACGGTGATCCAGAACCTATGGGATGCAGCAAAAGCAGTTCTAAGAGGGAAGCTTATAGCTATAAGCTTATAGCTATAAGCTATAAGCTTGTATAGCTATATAGCTTATAGCTATACAAGCCTACCTCAAGAAACAAGAAAAATCTCGTATAAACAATCTAACCTTACACCTAAAGGAACTGGAGAAAGAAGAACAAACAAAACCCAAAATTAGCAGAAGGAAAGAAATCATAAAGATCAGAGCAGAAATAAATGAAACAGAAACAAAGAAAACAATAGCAAAGATCAATAAAACTAAAAGCTGGTTCTTTGAGCAGATAAACAAAATTGATAAACCATTAGCCAGACTCATGAAGAAAAAGAGGGAGAGAACTCAAATCAATAAAATTAGAAATGAAAAAGGAGAAGTTACAACAAATACCGCAGAAATACAAAGCATTCTAGGAGACTACTACAAGCAACTCTATGCAATTAAAATGGACAACCTGGAAGAAATGGACAAATTCTTAGAAAGGTGTAACCTTCCAAGACAGAACCAGGAAGAAAGAGAAAATATGAGCAGACCAATCACAAGTAATAAAATTGAAACTGTGATTAAAAATATTACAACAAACAAAAGTCCAGGACCAGATGGCTTCACAGGTGAATTCTATCAAAAATTTAGACAACAGCTAACACCCATCATTCTTACACCCTTCCAAAAATTTGCAGAAGAAGGAACACTCCCAGACTCATTCTCTGAGGCCACCATCACCCTGATACCAAAAGCAGAGAAAGATACTACAAAAAAAGAAAATTCCAGACCAATATCACTGAGGAATATAGATGCAAAAATCCTTAACAAGATACTAGCAAACAGAATCCAACAGCACATTAAAAGGATCATATACCATGACCAAGTGGGATTTATTCCAGAAATGCAAGCATTCTTCAATATATGCAAATCAATCAATGTAATACACCATATTAACAAATTGAAGAATAAAAACCATATGATCATCTCAATAGATACAGAAAAGCTTTTGATGAAATTCAACACCCATTTGTGATTAAAACTCTCCAGAAAGTGGGCATAGAGGGAACCTACCTCAACCTAGTAAAGGCCATATACGACAAACCCACAGCAAACATCATTCTCAATTGTGAAAAACTGAAAGCATTTCCTCTAAGATCAGGAGTAAGACAAGGATGTCCTCTCTCGCCACCATTATTCAACATAGTTTTTGAAGTCCTAGCCATGGCAATCAGTGAAGAAAAAGAAATAAAAGGAATACACTTTGGAAAAGAAGAAGTAAAACTGTCACTATTTGCAGATGTCATGCTACTATACATACAGAATCCTAAAGATGCCACCAGAAAACTACTAATCAATGAATTTGGTAAATTTGCAGGATACAAAATTAATGCACAGAAATCTTTTGCATTCCTATACAATAATGATGAAAAATCTGAAAGAGAAATTAAGGAAACACTCCAATTTACCATTGCATCAAAAAGAATAAAATACCTAGGAATAAACCTACCTAGGGAGCCAAAAGACCTGTATGCAGAAAACTATAAGGCATTGATGAAAGAAATTAAAGATGATACCAACAGATGGAGATATATACCATGTTCTTGGATTGGAAGAATCAATATTGTGAAAATGGCTATACTACCCAAAGCAATCTACAGACTCAATGCAATCTCTATCAAATTACCAATGGCATTTTTTACGGAACTAGAACAAAAACTCTTAAAATTTGCATGGAGACACAAAGACCCTGAATAGCCAAAGCAGAAAAAAACAAAGGAAAAACACAGAGCTGGAGGAATCAGACTCCCTGACTTCAGACTATACTATAAACCTACAGTAATCAAGTCAGTATGGTACTGGCACAAAAACAGAAATATAGGTCAATGGAACAAAATAGAAAGCCACACACCTATGGTCAACTAATCTATGATAAAGGAGGCAAGGATATACAATGGAGAAAAGACTGTCTCTTCAATAAGTGGTGCTGGGCAAACTGGACAGCTACAGGTAAAAGAATGAAATTAGAACACTCCCTAACACCATACACAAAAATAAACTCAAAATGGATTAGAGACCTAAATGTTAGACAGGACACTCTAAAACTCTTAGAGGAAAACATAGGAAGAAGCACGCTTTGACATAAATCACAGCAAGATCTTTCTTGATCCACCTCCTAGAGTAATGGAAATAAAAACAAAAATAAACAAATGGGACCTAATGAAACTTCAAAGCTTTTGCATAGCAATGGAAACCATAAACAAGATGAAAAGACAACCCTCAGAATGGGAGAAAATATTTGCAAACGAATCAACAAGGGATTAATCTCCAAAATATATAAACAGCTCATGCAGCTCAATATTAAAAAAAACAAAGAACCCAATCCAAAAATGGGCAGAAGACCTAAATAGACATTTCTCCAAAGAAGACATACAGATGGCCAGGAAACACATGGAAAGCTGCTCAACATCATTAATTATTAGAGAAATGTAAATCAAAATGACAGTGAGGTAACACCTCACACCAGTTAGAATGGGCATCATCAGAAAATCTACAAACAACAGATGCTGAAGAGTGTGTGGAGAAAAGGGAACCCTCTTGTCCTGTTGGTGGGAATGTAAACTGATACAGCCACTATGGAGAACAGTATGGAGGTTCCTTAAGAAACTAAAAATAGAATTACCATATGATCCAGCAATCCCACTACTGGGCATATACCCAGAGAAAACCGTAATTCAAAAAGACACATGCACCCTAATGTTCCTTGCGGCACTATTTACAATAGCCCGGAGATGGAAACAACCTAAGTGCCCATCATCGGATGAATGGATAAAGAAGATGTGGCACATATATACAATGGAATATTACTCAGCCATAAAAAGGAACAAAATTGGGTCATTTGTTGAGATGTGGATGGATCTAGAGACTGTCATACAGAGTGAAGTACGTCAGAAAGAGAAAAACAAATATCTTATATTAACACATATATGTGGAACCTAGAAAAATGGTACAGATGAACTGGTTTGCAGGGCAGAAATTGAGACACAGATATAGAGAACAGACGTATGGACACCAAGGGGGGAAAGCGGCCGGGGGTTGGGGTGGGTGGTTTGATTAATTGTGTGATTGGGATTGACATGTATACACTGATGTGTATAAAATTGATGACTAATAAGAACATGTTGTATAAAAAAATAAATAAAATTAAATTTAAAAATTAAAAAAAAAACTCTGTGATGAAAACACTAAGGATCTACTCTTTCCACAAGTTTCCTATATATCATACAGCAATGTTAACTATAGTTATCATGTTGTATTGAATATCACATCCCTAGTACTTATTTACTTATAACTGGAAGTTTGTACCTTTTGACTACCTTTTTTCAATTCCTCTGGTTCTTACCCTCACCTCCGGTAACCACAAATTTGATCTGTTTTTCTATGAATTTGGTGTTTTTGTGTTTTACGTGTGTGTGTTTTAATTCCATATATTTTACAAGGGAGATCATACAGTATTTTTGTCTTTCTATGTCTGACTTATTTCACTGAGCATAATGCCCTCAAGGGCCATCTATGTTGTCACAAATGGTAACACTTCCTCATTTTTATGGCTAAATAATACTCCATTATATATCTATACATCTATATGTATCACATTTTCTTTATCCATTCATCCATCAGTGGACATTTAGTTTGTTTTTAGCTATTGTAAATAATGCTGCTATGAACAAGGGGGATACAAATATTTTTTGAGTTAATGTTTCTGTTTCCTATGGATATATTTCCAGAAGTGGAATTTCTGAATCATACGGTAGTTCTATTATTAATTTTATGAGGAAATTTCATTGTTTTCCATACTGGCTATACCAGTTTACAATCTTACCAACCGCACAAGGCTTCTTTTTTGCCATATCCACACCAGCATTTGTTACCTCTTATCTTTTCCATGACGGCCATGGAGGCAGTTTTAGTATCAGTAGACAAGGGTCTCTTCCATTCAGTTACGGTATCCCATTCACTGCACCAACCAAGAGAACAAGGTTGAGGTTGATGATCATTCCCAGCATGGGTCCTACTTTATCTCCTTCTGATGTAAAGAAGGACTTTGCTGATAAAGAGAACAAACTAGTGGTTACAAGTGGGGTGGTGGTGGGGGGAGAACTTTGCAGGGAACCAGTTTGGAATTCTGAAATCCACTTTACTCTGACCCAGGAAAAACCAATTCTCAAAAATATGGTACAAATAGTTACCAACTTGCCAGCGCATTTGCTGAGCTAGAGGTTTCCAGCTCCATAACTTTATTTCCCAAATGCTCGAGGCATCCCTAGCACCACGGCATTCCTGTATGTGGCACAGCAGGCTAGTGCACGGTATAGGCAGCATATGCATCCTCCCATTTTCCTCGCAGTTGAAGGGGTTTCACACAAAGTAAGAAGGAAATGCATTTCTTATGCCAAATGGCTTTCCCTTTATTTTCCTGGGTAGCAATAAGAAATTCTAGGCAGATGTGTAGGGGAAAAGGCCATCCAAGCCCACACCTGCAACAGAAATGAGATTTCTCTGCTTTTCAGTGGATTTTACTCATTATAGAATAGACTCTGTTTGTGACCCTGATGGATTCTGAACTCTTATACAAAAGCAACAACAACAGTAAGCCCAAAGAATCTTCCTCGATTCATTGTAAAACCAGGCATAGGAATAAGCTTTACCAGTGAGAAATACAGTTATGTGTCTATGCTAAGGTATTTCCACACAGCATTTATTTTTTTGCGGTATGTGGGCCTCTTACTGTTGTGGCCTCTCCTGTTGCGGAGCACAGGCTCCGGACGCGCAGGCTCAGGGGCCATGGCTCACGGGCCTAGCCGCTCCGCGGCATGTGGGATCTTCCCGGACCGGGGCACAAACCCATGTCCCCTACATCGGCAGGCAGACTCTCAACCACTGCGCCACCAGAGAAGCCCTCCACACAGCTTTTAAGTCTTTCACCATAAATCACATTCACAAGTTCCATCTCTGTCTGCAGCATGCATATGAAGTTGCTACACTACTGTTGGACTTGGAATAAAGATCTGTTCTTGTGGAGGTTATCATAGTACACAGAGGTTATTCTGCCACCAACAGGAAAGCAAGCATGCTAAAAGCACATGAGCTGTCAAACTGGTGAACTTGCCATGACCTGGAACATCAGAAATGCACTGACTGCAGTAAGAGAAAGAGCATTTCAAATTGTGTTTCTTTTCTATTACAGGCAATATTGCATAGCATTGGAAGAGTGGGACTACAGGAAACAATTTTGGAAATGAGACCAGATAATCTCTAATGTCTTTTTCAGCCTTAAAATCCTCTAGGCCAAGAAGAGCTATAAACGTAAAGGCTGTCTGTTGCTAGGGGTGTGATGTAGCCAGGTGGAAGGCAATAGAGAGAGGTGTTACTTGAGGAAAACTGGAGAGTGTGTTCCCCACCAAAAGTATTCATATCAAAACATAATGAAACATATATGTTGTGAACTAGTTCTTATTACATTAGTTATCCTAATTGGTTCTCATCATATTCTGAAATAAAATTCTATTTTATCAATCAAAAAAAACCCAGTAATGAAACAAAACAAAGCTTTCTGCTACCCCCCTCCAAAAACATAAGAAATCTCCAGGCAAAATGCAACCCTTGGACTAGCAATTTTCAATTCCCCTCTAAAATCTTACTCTATTTTTCTTTCAAAATTCCGATGAGACTTCAAAATGAAAAGCTCACTGCCTTATCAATGAGAACTATCTGCTTATCTCATTTTTTTCTTAGAAAGATAACCATATATATATATAAAATATGTATACCATATATTATTTTATAAAATATATATGTTATATGTTACAATGTATATTATATGTATACCAGGCTTATATTATATTATATATTATAGTTACATAAATATTAAAATTTGTAAAGATCTTTCAAAGGTGCATTTGGAAATTTCTCATACTTATTTCTATGTAGTTATAGATTTTTCAGCTCTGTCAAGGTATTTGTTTTCAATGACTTTATTTTACTGGACTTTATTTTATACATCATCATCATGGATCAGATGGATATGATGACTGTTCACCAAGAAACTCAGAATAACAATTAGGGAGTGAGAGCTGAGGGAGGAAAGCAGAGTGCTAGGGATCACTAGAAGGCAGTAGAGAGGGCAGTCTGTGGCAGCCACTGAGAGATTCCACTCTCTGGGAGGGAAGAGGATACAGATTTCAAGGAATTCAGTTTAATTCACTTGCCCTTTGGCCTTCTCTTTCCCTTTCTCCATGAGCTACTTACTTCTTACCAGCAGCAAGAAGAGGAAGTCTCTGAAGGGAGTTCTCCAGGGTCTCACCATGGATCTTCCATTTCTTGAAATGCTTTTAAATTTAGGCAAGAATTTATTCTGCATGATGCCTGAACTCCTCTCTTTACTCAAAGGGATGGTCTATTAAGAACAGTTTGGGCACAGTGGGAGGAAGTTGGACTGCGGCTCCCTAGGCTCACCATTAATGGATAAATTGAATGCTTCCGTTTGGGGTGAGTAAGACAGGGAGTATGTGGCATCTTTTGTCAGAAATACATTTAAATGAAAGATCTTTCAAATGACTGGGTTTTGCTTCTTTGTGTGCACAGAGTGCCAGGTGTTCCATAGACTCCTACGTCTCTCCAGAGTAACATGCAATTGTGTGTGATTCCTGTACCTCTCTGCAGTCTCTTTCTGATGTATGCAGCCAAAGGGGGAGTTGGAGAAGTTGGTGACCAGCAAGAAAGACATATTCACACTATCCAGACAAACAAGAAAGAGTGAGGGCCAAGGTCAATGACAGAGCACTTGCATTGTACTAGAAGTCACTTGTTAGGCCATGGAGGAACTTCTGCCTACAAGTTTCTTTTAAGAACTGAACAGAAGCATTGTGAATTTACACAGTATTTTATGCATGCTTTATCTTGCTGTCAGACAGCATTTTTTTCAACATAAAAATCCAATCGTAAGTAGCTTCAAAGCTCCAACCTCACAGTTCAAGTCCAGGTTTCATTATTTTTTTAAGAAGCAGTTTTATATATCACCAGTGTTAATGAAAATATTATGTTCAATTCTTAAGTCAAATTGCGGCTTTGAAATATGAAGTTTTCAGAACCATATGCTCGTGTTCAAAACTGATGTCTTGGTAGCTGTGACTATTCAGGGCACGGAAATGTACGGAAGTAAATGTGTATTTGAATGTGCAGGTTATATTTTATCATTAAGGTTGATTATTTATAGAAGCAGAGAAATCAGAGAGCTGTCAAAATGGTTTTAAATAAAACAAACAAGCCACTGCTAAAAGGTATGGTTTGCAGCAGGAATACTTGCCATGATCAGGATCCTTTATCTTTCATAGAAAGAGCCAGGCATGGTTGCCCCTGCAAGCAAAGCCCTTTGGAGCAGCTGGACAAAATGCTGGAGAAGAGATGCAGATGGGCCTTTCCTCTCTGGAGAGTAAGATGGATCCCTTGGAGGTAGACTCAGCTTGTTCTGAAGCCTCCAATGACTAGCAGGCTCAGTTCTCCCAGTTAACTACACAGTATTTTTCAGGAATCATATTTTCAGTAGCCTTGAATATTATTAACTCTCTGAAGTGCTGGAAAATAAAAGAATATGCTCCTAGAAAAGAGAAGTAAATGATTTTTATGTCTAGATTAAACATATAACTAAGATTTTTTTACATAATTGTGATTTGTGCAGCAGACAGTAGTGCAGTGCTCTGGTTACAAAGAATCTAGGCTCTGCCACTTCTTAGCCGTGTGAATTTGCGTGGTGTCTTAATCATTGAGCCCCAGTTTCTTCGTCTGTAAAATGGTGATAATAAAGGCATCTTCGTTTATTGTTCATGAAATGCTCATTTACAAAGGACCAGGCTTTCCCCCATGTTTAGAGAAAATCTGCCCCATATATTTGTTGTCAGTGATACTATCCTGTTACTTATTATAGATCTTGTAAGGTGTTCTCAATAAAACTGTTCAATCTGCTAGGTGAGACACTGTTGGTGGGTCCAGGTTTAACTGCCATATGTGTTTAGACACTGTGAACCACTGTGTTTCAGTCTTCATTTTACCTTTGAGTTTTGCACTTGACAATCTGCAAACATCACAAAGTTTTTGTTGATCCGATTCTCTAATTTCTTGTTGACCGAAACTTCACTGGTTACATGTTCTTCTACAATCTAATCCCATGAGCGCCTGTTTTCTTTATTGCCAAAGACATTTTTTTGCCTGTTTGAATATTCTTTGAGCTTATTTTCAACCCATAATGCTGGCTATAATTATATATAAATTATTTTCATATTTGACAGAGACTACTAGCTGCCTAACTAATATCCATTTTCTCTTACTTAGTTAATAATAGAACTGAATTTTGTCATGGATAGTCTACAGGATGTAAGTGAGAGATAGGATGGGACTTCCAGGAGCTTTCCTTAAGAAAGAGATAGCATTTGGTATATGCATTCTTTTCCCTTCCCATCTCCTGCTTCTTGCCAGTAATGTAGATATGATGGCTGGAGCCCTAGAAGCCATAATGAACAATGAGGTGATCTTGAGCCAGTGCAAAAGATGAAGGATCATAAACATAAAAATTCATCCCTTGTGACCTGGGATTTGCCATTATCAGTTTTGAAGTGCCTACCTTCGAACATCTTTTATGTTAGAAAAAAATAATTTTTTAATCTTTTGTAAGCTCCTGTTCTTTAGGTCTCTGATGCTGTTTCTAGATGATACAGCCCACTTTGCTGAGCATGTGTTCTGTGAGCCCAGTCAACCTAGTAGTGGTTATATTGGTCCCATGCAGAAAAGATATTCTAAATATCACTGAATCCTTGTTGAAGATGAAGTTTACTTTTTCAGTGCAAATGCCACACTCCTTTCCCTAGAAACATTTTAATTTAAATGAAAAAATGCTCTGAATTTAGGCTTCATATTTATTGAGACAATTTCTCTAGACAAGTGTCAGTTGATCAGGGTCAGAAATGGAAAGACTTTGTGTTATTATTCTACATTTTTATGACCCCCAATGACACCACCATGAAACTTTAAAAAGCAGAAACTCAGGGATTGAAATGAAAGTATAATCTTGAACTGAAGATTTATTCAAATAGAATGTAGTATAAACCTCAAAATTGAGATAAACAAAAGATCTCTTACCCTGTTAAGTGGTTGTCTATGTTTTGCCCCCCTCTACCAGCGTTTTTCAAACTTTTTTTTTTTTGTGCGGTACGCGGGCCTCTCACTGTTGTGGCCTCTCCTGTTGCGGAGCACAGGCTCCGGACACGCAGGCTCAGCCGCTCAATGGCATGTGGGATCTTCCCGGACCGGGGCACGAACCCGTGTCCCCTGCATCGGCAGGCGGACTCTCAACCACTGGGCCACCAGGGAAGCCCTTTCAAACTTTTAAACTTATCTTTTCTTTTTTTAAACTTTTTATTTTGAAATAAATATAGGTTCACTAGAAGTTGCAAAGGTAGTACAGAGTAGTCCCATGTACTATTCACCCAGTTTCCCCCAATGGTTACATCTTAAGTAACTGGAGTTCAAAATCAGAAAATTGACTTTGTTTAATATATGTATTAGTCAGGGTTTTCCAGAAAAATAGAACCACAATAAATCATATTTATTATGAGGCATGGGCTTATGTGCTTAGGGAGGCTGATAAGTCCCATGATGTGCCATTGGCAAGCTGGAGACCCAGGAAAACCAGTGATGTAATTCAGTCTGGGTCCGAAGGCCTAAGAACCAGGGGAGCTGATGGTGTAAATCCCAGCCTGACGGCCAGAGACTATAAGGTGTCCCAGCTCAATTAATGAGGTAGGAAAAAGGGGGCAAATTCCACCTTCCTCTGCCTTTCGTCCTATTCATGCCCTGTTCAGTAGATTGGATGACACCCATCCACATTTGGGGAGGGCAGTCTACAATTGAAATGCTGATCTCATCCAAAACACCCTCACAGCCACACCCAAAAATAATGTTTAATCTGGGCACTCTGTGGCCAGCCAAGTTGATACATGAACCATCACAATGTGTAGAGTTCTGTGTCAGTTTATGACATGTAGATTTGTGTAACCAGTACCACACTCAAGATACAAGATTGTCCCAACACCACAAAGATCTCCCTCATGCTGCTCCTTTATAGTGACACTTACCCCTCCTCCATATCATTTCTAATTCCTCAAAAGCAGTAATCTGCTTTTTGGCTCTATAATTTTGTCATTTTGAGAATATTGTATAAATGGAATCGCAAAGTATATGACCTTTCAAGATTGGCTCTTTTTTTCCCACACAACATTATACCCTTTAGATTCATCCAGGCTACTGTGTGTATCAATAGCTTGTTCCTCCTTATGGCTGAGTAGTATCCCACAGTATGGATGTGCCACAGTTCATTTAACCATTCACACTTGAAGCGTATCTGTATTGCTTCTAGTTTTTGGCTAGCTATTACAAATAAAGATGCTATGAACAATGGTATACAGGTTTTTGTCCAGACATAAGTTTTCATTTCTCTGGGACAAATGTCCAGTAGTGCAATTGCTGGGATAGTAGTTGCATGCCTACTTTTTAAAGAAATTGCTGAACTATTTTCCAGAATGGATGTATCACTTTACATTCCCACCAGTGGTTTCTTGACCAAATGTTATTTTTTTTCTTGAGTCCTAAGTTTCCTAGTCAGTCTGCTTTCTTTTTCTCCACCTTTCAGAGTCTTCTTATGTTTATTTTACATATAATGTCCAAGATTTACTAGCTGTATTTAGGAGGAAGAATAGGGAAAAATACATATCCTCTGTTTTTCCAGAAGAGGAAGTCTTCTCTGTTTTTTTCTTTTTTTTTTGATGAACAAAAAAATCTCATACTCTCTTTCAATGTTATATGAAATTTCAAAATAGGTTAACTCATGGTTAAAAAATAAACAACAACACTGAGACAAATTTCTATTTTGTTTTCAAACTAATAAACCAAATTTCTTCCTTCACCACTCTTTCATCTGCTATTTATATATGTTCTCCCACTTCACTGAGACTCCTTGCCCCCATACATTTTCAAAGTTCTGACAGTTTTCATTTCTAATCTCTCTACTTTTATTTCCAGCCATATCTCCACTTCCTAGTTAGACTGTTCTTTTGATACTTGTGACCTATTATGAACCAATACATCAAAATCAGTGTCAGAGTTTTGGCCTGTTTTTTTAGAAGAAAGATGTTCAATTTCAGATAAGTTTGGATAAGCATCAGATAAGCAACCAAACTCTTAATCAATGCTTAGTTGAACCAGCCTTCAACAAGCTTTTGAAGCCTGCCCATCACAAGAGATTTGCTTATCAATATTTGGCTTGATTTAAACTAACCTGTTCACCTTTTTGCTTTGTGAAAAAATGGATCAGTTTGGAATCATCAGGCTTGGAATGGGTGCATGGGCCCATCAAATATAGTTTGGAGTATTTTAACACACAATATTGTTAGCTGAATGTAATTATAAAGGACTGTTAGATGAGGTTCAATTTTAGCACAGATCTACATGAAGGAGACAAGATTGCTTTTTCCCCCTCTTCTTTAGCAAATGGATAAATTTGTATTTTCCCTGAAATTTATTTGTTTTTCCTGTGGAGGGTTTGAGATTATTATATTAATATTTAACTGCAGTGGAAAAATGAAACCTTTCATAAGTGTTTTCGTCATGAGATGTGTAATTATACCCACACACATAATTTATGCATATATTTTTGGTTGTTTTCGTGGTTAGTTGGTTTTAAAGTATAAAAAGAAAACAATACTACATTGGAGACAAATAGATAAAAGAGAATAGAAAGTCAATTTTCTAATGGCTAATTTATTAGATTTTGTTTAATCATTAAATTTATCCTCATTTTATAGACCAAAATAGTTACTTAAAGTTTGCTGTATTTTTATGTATTTATTTTTATTGTAAATTTTTTGGTGAACTCCTTGGCATCGTTTTTTATGGAGGGAGTGGGTATCAGGACTGCCAATATAAAGTGTCAAGAGGGAGTTTTCTCTTTGTGCTGCCACTTTCAACCATTTACATTTTGGTTTCTTTAGGTTGTGGGTTTTAAAAAAAAATTTTGTTTTATTTAGTTTTTGTCTTGGAAGTTTAGATTTTTATTCTGACCATTTGTTAGTGTTTTCCTTAAAATAATGATAATAACTAAAAACAAACAACCAAAAAGCTAAAAAGTGTCTTTCTTTTTTTCTTTTCCTTTTCTTTTTCTTTTCCATCTCCTGTGGTCCATCAGTAGGCAGAACTTCAGTTAGTTTTATGAAATACAATATTTAGCACCCCCTTATCCCACTTTGTTTTAAGGAAAAAGATAAACTTTAATGACTTGAAGTTGAGAATATGGATATAGCTTCATTCAGTCACACTCAGATTATATAGTATTCCTCACCTCCTTTTAGCCTGATTGTATACAGTGCTGGGTGACAAAGGTACACAAACCCAGCCTCCTCCATCATCATCATCAGTAGCATAGGTTCAAGCTGCTTTTTATGGTGAAGTACAATCTCTCCCCTCTGGAAAAACCAGTCATTCCACTCAACACCACGTGAAATACCAGAAACCAAATTGTAGCATTCCTTGGGAAGAAATAACTTCCATTTCTTCTCCTTCTCTTTTCCCTTCCCCTTTCCCCTCCTCTTTCCCCCTTCCTCCTCCTCCCCCTCCTCGAATTAAGTAAACCCATTATGTTTCTCTTATCCAAAATGGCTCCTGGAGTAGACATTAGAATGGTTTTCTCTGAAGTCAGTGTTTACATAGCTAACCAACAGTCCTGCTGCTAATAGCTGCTCCCCCTGTGGTAGGCTTTTCAGTGTGGTGTGTTTTCAGCATCTGTGCACACCCCTTACTTCTAGGTTTTTCAAAAGACTGCAGATTTCTAGTGATGGTCTTGGGTTTCATCCCAATGGCTACAGATTGACCTTGATTCTTCAGTTATTCACTTTCCTCAGTTATTTTGCTGTCCATCGAACAGGGTTTTGTTTTGCTAGTTTTGAATCTCTGTTCCTTAGTTAACACTTTAAGAATCATCAGCCAACTTCTACTAATTTCAGTACCTTCTTCCCAAATGTCGTAAATAAGTTCCTTATTGGCTCAGCAGCACAAGTACCTAATACTCTTTGGATGATTCTCAAGTCTAGCATTGTAGACAAAGAAAGATAAACTCTACTCTTGGTTGCATCAGTAGTACATCTGAGTGTGCATCACCCTTAGATCCTTGTTCCTTTGATCCTTGACAACAACAGAATAGGCTTCCAAGCAGTCTTCCCTTAGCTCATTCAGATAATCCACAATGTCACACTTTGATTTATTCACCTGAGATTGGTAGGTTTGCAGAAGTGTGCTCAATACTACCTCTAGGTATTTGTTAAACTCTCCACCAATAACAAAGGCAATATCACTAAACACTTACAGAATCTACAGCTTCACAGACCTACAGACATTCCCATTTCCCAAGTTCTCCATCAACAAACAGTAAGATACTGGATTTCAAGGTGTGACATAAGTCTTCCACGTATCTACAGTCTCCAATAAAACCTTGCACTCAGTATAAGTTTTCAGTAAAATACCCATACTCAGGAGAACTTAGAGGCCTCTATATACTTTAGGAATTTAGCAACCAACATTTCCTCTGATGTGCTAACTGCTATCGGATCACCCTCTTGCATCCCCCATATCCAACTCTGCTTTGGAAAATCCTTAACAGGGAGACCCTCATCTCATCTTGATGCTGCAGTTTTTAGAGAACATTTTGAAGAATTATGTGGAGTAAAGACTGAAGGTCACTGAATTGGATCTTATCAGAAGTGCTTTTATATGTGACTGTATCTCTATTGATACACTTTTTGCAGTTAGAGTTGCCAGCATCAATTTTTGAACTGAATAGTACTTGGTACTATTTTTCACAATTTTCATCAAAGCTTCATATGAAGCACTTCTCAGGTTATTCTGGTGGCCATCAGGTCTGTCTGTGATCACTAGGAGATTCTGAAATATGAAGATAAGCAGTAAGTAGCTGTTTCTTCCTAATCATCACTTACAAACTTTCATAAACAGCTTCAACTAGATTGGAAAAAAACTCAGCACACATTTGATGCCATTCTGGGTTCAGTACTCAGGCTTTCTCTCAGACATTGTAACAAGGGAACCGAGCAAACATCACTTATGGCAGCTTCATGGAGCAACTTGCAAAATTTGCCCCCAGTCTGTGTACTTATATACCAAACAATTTACACAGGGGTCTTCGATTAATTATATTAAGCTAGGCATTGCCTGTATGACTAGGATTTTGAGCTTATTGGATTTCCCTTCTTCCAAGATACAGGCAAAAGTCATCACAAGGGTGTCAGGGTTCTAAGAAGTAATCAGGGTTCTTGATCTGTTCTTTACAAGAGGGAAGGACAGGTGGGACAATGTCATCTTCACATCAGGTGGCCAGGAGAATCATCATTTTCATCATCTTTTGTTAGTGTCTGTGTGAGAATTGGAACCTCAATTGTAGTGTTTCCTTGGCATAGATCTTGCTGTGTGCTCTGGGACCTTCTTTGTTCTGCTGTCTCTTTAGCTTCAATGGCCAAATCTATTTTGTCATCACAGACGTTGGACCAGAACTTTATTCCTTACAGGGTCATTTCATTAAAGTCACTGTGTTACTTCAACTGTGATCACAAAAAGAGCAGGGCTCATATGTGTCTCCACGTATTGATAGTACAGGGGCATTTTCTTCACCAGATTCTATAATGTAGTCACTAATACCTTATTGTCTTGACAACAGGCTGCTTCATAGACTATCTGGAAATTGTCTTTCAGATTCTTTGTCAAAGCTTGCTTTGATGAACTCCAATACTCCAGGAGTGCCTTGGTAGCCACTAACTTCACATTATTATTAGGATCTTCTTTCCTCTTTTCCAGGATTATGGCAGTCAGAATCTCATTGGATGGAACTTGTAGCTGCTCTGTTTGAATATCTTGGCAGATGTAACAAATTGCATCCCATGTCGACTCTTTCATGTGCTTTGTGCTGTTGGAGTTTGTGACATTGTCTACCAGCTGAAGAAGGAATCCTGATCACTGGTTTACTGGATTTTCTATACAAACAATTTCAGCCATCGTTGTGAGGAAGAACTAAGCTAGTAGGTTTCTGCAACTAAAGTCTGCAAAATAATTTTTGGCTTCTTGGTCAAACATTAACATCAATGGGAAGTCATTCTGCTGCTGTTGTGCCTTGATGTTTGGATCCTCAGAAGACAAAGAGTTCTTGATCAGTAGACCAGCTGAAACCCTGCCAATCTGGCTGTTTCCTGAATTTTCTGGTGCTCTGGACAGTTCCAGAAGGACCTTTGGCAAGTTTCACCACCGCACACTCCAGGAACTTCTCGATAGTTTCTAGTTCAAGCAGAGGTAGAGACACAGTTATCTCAATGCTTCAATCAGCTCCAAAGTAAAGGTGATGGCAGTTGCTTTTCTTCAGGTGATGCTTGCTTCTCAGGTGACAGCTCTGACTAGAGATAGGGGTTGGGAGTTGCATGGCACTGGAGGGTTTGAAGGGGGTCAGAGTCACCACAAGTTCGTTCATCTGTTCCTTCTTTATAATGCTCCATCATCTTTTCCTTCCCACTCACTCCCTTCCACTTTCCTTCTTTGCTGTTGGCAATGGCAGCTGCTCCTCTGGTGGAGGTGGTGGAGAAAACTTAGAGGCAGTTCAGAGCATGACTAGAGCTTGGTTGGCGAGGAGAGAAAAGAGAAAAGGAGGCAGGGAGTGAACAGAAGCCAAAAGGGAGGGAAAACTTTGCTACACTTTAGATCACAGAAACTGGAAGCTAAATCATAAACACCTAAGGTCATTAAAATGACTTATACTATTTGTAGGAGAGTGTGCATGTATATCAGTTATCAGTTCATTGTCTTGGACAAGTGCTCAAATAGGTAATGATATCTTATACCCCCAATGATTTCCTTAAAAGAAGTTACATTATAAAAGAACTTACAACCCACCATTCACCTGAAGTTTCTTCATCCCAGCCATTGTGAAAGAATTAAACTTTCATTATTGATTAAGCGCTTTGGAATTCAGACTAGTGACAGGAACTTTAAAAAATTGCTGTTTATATGGTACTAAAGGACCATACATTAGACTTTTCAGCCAAAATTGCACAAATGTACAACCCCACCATCAGCAGTGTCATCTGCAATATATGGAAATAAAAGGGCTGACTGATTCTTTGCCAAATCTTAAACTCATCCAGTATAGCCATGCAAGACAGGAGTGGTAACTCTATGCATCAAAATGTCATGTTAACATGCACTTCAAATAGAGTTCAAGGTTACAAGGGTAGAAGAACTCTAGGAGCAAGAATAAAACAATTTTAGTTTGCTTTCAAACTGTCAAAATTAAGTGGCTAGTCATTCCTGTATATCAGTTTGGTACAGTTATATGGGAATGGAAATAATCCAGTGGGTAGGGATAGATGCAATTATAGCTCAAGGGTTTTATCCTCGAAGGGGCAGATACTTGATATAGCTAAGAGATAAAAGTCAGGAAGCATGTTTCAAAGATACCTCCTGGAGGAAACCTTTGGAAGATTGGGAAAGACTAGACAGGAAAGGGATTTGGAGCAATAGAGCTAGGAACATGTTCTATCCTAGGCACAGGCAAACACATACACACCTGGGTTTATATTTTGTTGAGTTTAGACAAAAATTTCTTAGAAGGCTTGTGCTGAGAAGGAGAGAGGAACAAAGACTTTCTGCAAAAAATTGTCCAATTTGTAGTTGCAGCTAATGGTGGCAGAGAAGTTAATTTTACTTATCATTATAGATATGCAAACTATGCTTCCTAGCCTTGGCAAGAAAGTTTGTGGAGGTGATGAGTGCTTTCCACAAGGTAGTTTTCATTAAATATTAGTGGATTTGATTTGTGCCATCTGCCCCATATTTTCACAGAGGGCACAGATGTCTATCTCTGGAAAGTCACAATCTAAACATGAAGTATGCAGTCTGGAAGCATTAGTTACTACATTGCTGTGATTTTCAATCCAATACATTCTTTATAGTAAGTATTTCCTACAATCTACTTTAAAATTCTTCTTCTTCTTTTTTTGCTGTTTGCTGTATTTTTATTCACCATTATTCATAAACTTGGAAGCATATACTACACATCTTGACACCAAGAAACGCATGTATTTTACTCTGGAGAACAATGTATAGGGAGTCATTTTCCCACAATGCAGGGATGCTTTTTTTTGTCTGATAAAATCTGAAGGACACCAGGATGTGTTTGGGTACATCGTCATTATGTTGGGCTAAGAATTAAGCAGAACATAATCTGTTATATTTAACAGTGTTTGTGAAGAATTTGAAATTACAAAATTGTTACAGTAGGGGTGATTGGCAAACTAAGAAAATGCTGATGTTTAATCGCCTACTCACGTAAAATTCTTAAATGAAATTTGTACATACTATAACCTACTGATACACACTACTAAAGAAAAAAAAAACAATATAATGTCATAGCAGTAATATGAAGGGTAAATGAAAAGAAAGTAATTTATAATAAAATAATATGTATTTCTATATGCAAATGCACAGGCAAAACCTATCCAGAAGACATACTACAATAGTCAGATGCTGGTAACTATAGGTAAAATCATTATGATATGACAGCTACCAATGTTGACTTTGTGTCTACCCAATGCTCAAGTACTCAAATATTTGTCAGTTCCGTTTTTGACATGATATCCACAAATGATGATAAATGCTTATTAAGTCTCAAATAAAACAAAGAATAACATTTCCTCAAATTATAGTGTATAAAAAGATTTTTCAACTACATGAATGTGTATTAGGACATTTGGAAGTCTTCCAGGAAATATTTATTGAGAGCTTATTATGTGCCAGACACTGTCCTAGGTACTTGGAATACAA
Source organism: Pseudorca crassidens (assembly GCF_039906515.1). Taxonomy (NCBI): domain Eukaryota; kingdom Metazoa; phylum Chordata; class Mammalia; order Artiodactyla; family Delphinidae; genus Pseudorca; species Pseudorca crassidens. Next base: position 48,371,774 of record NC_090317.1, on the reverse strand, counting down.
TGGTGCAGGCAAACATCTCTGGTCTCATGGAGCTTACAGACTAGTTGGGGGTGGGGTGGGAAGGAGATAGCCAATAAACATGGTAAACAAACTAAATAGTATGTTATAAGTTAGTAAGTTCCTTGGGAAAAAAAATGAAGCAGAGTAACTGCATTGGAATTGCCAGGGAGTGGTAGGTGGTTGGAATTTGAAATAGAAGTGGTTGTGGTAGGCTTCATTGAGAAGGTGATATCTACACAAAATCTGGAAGAAGCTTAGGGAGTTAACCATGCAGATGTCTGGTGTAAAGCATTCCAGGTAGAGGGAACAGCCAGTGCAAAGGCTATAATGAGGGTACATGCCCAGGATTTTCAAGGCACAGCAATGAGGCCAATGTAGCTAAAGCCAAATGCGTGAAGAGGGAAGTAGCAGGACATGAGGTCCAGAGAATTAATGGGAAGAGGGCATATCATGTGGGGCTTTGTAGGCCACTCTAAGAACTTCAGATTTTGAGTAAGGTGGGAAGCCATTGCAGGGTTTTGAGCAGAAGAATGGTACCTGAGTTAGTTTCTATGTTGTGAATAGTCTGGGGGGGGGGTGTGGGAAGGAAGGGAGGAAAGGGTGGAATCAAGGAGTCCAGTTGGATATTGTAGTAATACAGGAAAGAAATGACTGTGGATAGACTAGGGTTTTAGCTCTAGAGATGGTGAGAAGAGGTTGGATTTTGGATAAGTTTAAAAGAGCCAACTGGATTTCTTGATGAACTGGATATGATATGGATTATGAGATAAGTAGAGGGATGAAGAGTAATTTCCAACTTTTTAGCCTGAACTTCTGGATGGTAAAAATTGCCATTTACTGAGGAGAGAAAGACTGCAGCTTTTGTAGGGTGGGAGAAGAGGGATATTGAGTTCAGTTTTGAAGATGTTGAGTTTGAAATGTCTATTAGGTATCTATGCTGAGATGTTGATAGGCAATTGGAAATACAGGTATGGTATTCAGAAGAAAGGTCTGAGCTAAAGTTAAAAACTTGAGAGTCTTAGCCATATAGATGGTACTTAAAGCCATGTTACTGGATGAGCTCACCATCAATAGGGATAGAAAGCTGACCAGCACATTTGGTACAATACCTGGCTTCCGCAGAAGGTATCTTCCACTCCATAAACAGGAGTCAAGGGGAAGCCACACAAATCTTCAAAAATAATTAATTTCCTCCTCCAAAGGGAATTAATAGTGGGCTTTGTGCACTAGAACTAAGGTCACACTTTTTCAGGATTTCTATCCCATCCTCAGCGTTCAATAGGGGGCCTGAGTAATAGGAATAGCTTTCAGTTTCTCCAGGTGTTCTCAACACCATCAACGGCTGGAGAGTGAAACCTCATACTGGGACTAAGATAATGCTTCCTCTAGACATTTTACTCTCCATAATCAGGAATCAAGCTGGGTTCTGGAAGTAACACCTGGCTTTCTCAGTAATACTCAATTCCATAGGCATTGTCATTTACTAGTTCTTGTCATTACTAATAACTTCATCTCTTCTGTAATCTCAGTATCATTATAATCACTCACATATTCCCACAGCTCTCCTGTCAAGGAACAATTTTTTCAGTGTGGGATTATGTCACATATCGCAGGATGTCTAACATTCTTGATTTCTGTTCACTAAATGTCAGTAGGGCCCCTCCAAACATTACAACAACAAAAATGTCCCTACATATTTCTAGATGCCCCATGGGAAAGCCAAACTCTCTTTGTTGAGAATCACTGTTCTATTTTAGGCAAAATATCATAGTTGCTAATGTGCTGAGTGAAACAGCATTCTTTTACCCAGAGCACCATTAAAATTTCCAGAATTTTCCCTCCTGGCTAGCAAGATCTATAAAGATATCCCCATTTTTACATTTTAATTGTGTCAGTTCTCTCAAATAACCTATTGGGTTGGCCAAAAATTCATTCAGCTTTAAGTAAAAATAAAGACATTTTTCATTTTCATGAAGAATTTTATTGAACAAGATATTCACTAACCGAACGAACTTTTTTGCCAACCCAATATAAAATAATTGCTAGTTATTTTCAGACTTAGCTTTTTCAAAGTCGGAATACCATTTCCTGGAGTACCTCTTAGATAATGACGCTGGAATAATGAAGTTGCTAGGTAATATACTTGACCTCTTTATAATATAAGACATTACTTAACTCCTATTAATTATTATTCTGAGACAAAACTGGGAAATACACTGGGTGTAAATAAGAAGGAAGATGTGGAGATGGTGATTTTATTAAGTTCTTTAAAAAAACCCAAACATTAGTTTTCCTATCTAAAGAATAGTTTTACTGCAGAAACACTTTCCAATCTCATTTGGAAGCAAACTATGGTAATCATCCACATTGGTAGTTTAAGAGACTACAGAGGCTCTGGGGCATTTGCCAAAATCTGCTGAGTGAGTTTTGACCAGATTCAGGTAAGCATTTTGCAAAATGCACAGCTCTTCAACTAATTTTGAGTGCTCACAGAAACAGAATTTACATCATCTTTAAACCCAAAGTGCCATCAACATCAGCATCTTATTATTTCTTGAGTGCCCATGGGATGCCTAGTACTGGGCTAAATTTTAAAGAAGTATTTTCAGTCTTTATGGATATAATCACACAGCTGAGACATTCACTTATAAATTAAAAAAATCATCCCTCTGTGCTATCATGAAAGGTAGCAGAATTGTGGCTTTATAGTAAGAAGTGTTAAATAGGTATAATGAAAGGACCCCGGACACAGATTTTCTGTTGCCAACTAAGAAACCTCCCTACAGGATATCTGCTTGAATGAAACCCTGGTCCTTGGAGTCAAAGAACGATCTTTATGATCATTAAATTGGATTGACAGACACTGCCTTGAGACAATGGCAGGGGTTTCTGCTGAGCACCTGCAGATCACAATGTAGTGAGAAGTGAGTATTCTTATACAAGGTTATCATTTCCAAAACTTGACACTGTATTTGCATAATAGACATGTGTAGTTAATTAAAAAAAAATTGGAAGATGAAATCCAGGTGTGAAATAATTCCCCCATCCAACTCCAGAACATTATCTATGTTGTCTCTATGACTGCGTAGTTCAAGAAAAGATTATTTCTGAGCAAATTCGGAGTCATATGGTTATATAAGCTGCACCCCAACATGTTGGCTTCAATTGCAGTGCGTTTTGAAAAACCAAATGTAAAGTCTGACTGCTGGCAAGTCTTAATACTTCTGCCAGTAAATGCTGCTGAATCTTTCAAGCAGCAATGTGTTATTTTGATCCCTATGCACTGCCCCTCAATTCTTCTCTGTCCTCTGGCACTAAAAGATAATCACTTCTGGGAGCAATTAATCCACCTAGAGATTTTCTTTAAATTTACTGTATTTGTTATGACAAGATATACAACTCAAAATAATAAGAATAAATGAAAACAGACTGAATTTTCATGTCAGATGAGATGGAGTATAGATTGAATAGATGTAAAGAACACCATCATTTCTGACCTGAAGTGGACACTCTTTTTCTCAGTTGTTAATCTTCATTATGAGTTTGTCTGGATTCTGGGTAGCACAGCTACCTGAGCTATGTCTTTTGAATACAGAGTTACTTCCTTTCCAAAGCATGTCATGCCATCCTTGAACTGTTTTCAGCCATTCCTTTCTTTTATGAAAGAGTTTCATTGTGACGGTTTTTGCCTTCTTTGCCAGGACCTGCAAAAAATATGAGCGCATGGTGGAATCTTCTTCAATAACAGCCAAACATGGTGCTAAAAACTGAATGCCTGCATCTACCCCAAATTCATATGTTGAAACCTAATTCCCAATATGATGTTATTAGGAGGTAGGGCCTCTGAGAAGTGATTAGTTCTTAGGGTGGAACGCTCATGATTGGGATTAGTGCCCTTATAAAAAAGACCTCCAGAGAGCTCCCTTATGTCTTCTACCATGTGGGAGTACAGTGAAAAGATGGCCGTCTATGAACCAGGAAGTGAGTCTTCACCAAACCCTAATCTGCTGGTGCCTTGATCTTGAAATTCCAGCCTCCAGAACTGTGAGAAATAAATTTCTGTTGTTTATAAGCCACCCAGTCTATGGTATTCTGTTACAGCAGCCTGACTGGACTAAGACACATATGGATTCCAAGTTCCGTCTTCTGTGATGCAAACAATTCACTTTCTGTGTTAACTAACATGTGTTTTCATATGGAGACCTTTCCCTTTTTCAAATGCAAAAACTAGCTGAAGAATTTAGTTTACCTCATCCCAGAGGCCACTTTATCCATGATGCAGAAAGCTACACAGAGAGTAAGCACTTGGGTGAATGTTGGGAGAGTGCTTGGTAGATGATCCACACTCTAGCAGTCTGAAGTATTGTTTGATTGAGTAGCATCTGCTTGGGTCACCTTAGTAATTAGTAGACACACTTGGAAATCCATGATCATTCTGTATCTGAAATATTTTTTTTTTTAAAAAAGGCTGACTCTTCTGACTCCTCCTGAAGGGGAATTTTCTTCCCAAAACAGGACACTATTAGAATGTGGGATACAGAGTGAAACTGGGTTAAGGATGAGGGAGCTAGTAAGAATGAAAACAGCATGACATTCTTGAACGAAATATGTGATAAAGGCAGATATTCCAGTTGAGCCAACAGAGTGTCAGATAAATCAAGCAAAATGAAACCTGGCAACATTACAAATATCTTTTCAACATTTCAGTGTGGAAAGAGATGTCTCCAAGTACATTTATACTATTCCTTCATAGTTACACATGTGGCGGATTTGCTGATGTTACCTTTATTTTTTCTTTACTTCATTTTTTTTTTATTGTGGTAAGAACACTTAACGCGAGATCTATCTTCTTAACAAATTTTTTAAGTGCACAATAGAGCACTGTTAGCTATAGGTACAATGTTGTACAACTGAGATCCTCTGATCTCTAGAATTTATTCATCTTGCACAACTGAAACTTTATACCTGTAGATTAGCAACTCCTTATTTTCCCCTCCCCCTCAGTCCCTGGTAACCATTCTTCCTACTCCATGCTTCTATGAGTTCAGCTCTTTTAGATACCTCATATAAGTAGAGTCACACAATATTTGTCCTTCTGTGACTGGTTTATTTTATTTGGCATTAACATCCTCCAGATTCATACATGTTGTCACATGTGGCAGCATTTCCTTCCGTTTTAAGACTGAATTACTTTTCATTGTTTATATATACCACATTTTCTTATCCATTCATCCATCAATGGACATTTATGTTGCTTCCATATCTTGGTTATTGTGAATAATGTTGATGTTATCTTCAAAATATTATTAATAGTTTTCCAAGATAGCAATTGGGAATAGGACCTTATTGTAAAAGCAGACATTTTAACACTTGGTGGCTTCCCACATTAACTGTTACATAGGTTTTCCTACTTGTTATGGTTCCTAAAATATTCAGCATGGAAGAAAATGATATATTTAGCCAACTGAGAAGTGTAAGGCCTGATCTGTCCATCCAGCCATCCAGCCATCCATCCAGCCAACCATCCAGCCAGGCCACCATTAAACAAATATGCATTAAGTATCTGCTATATGCTAAACACCATCAAAAGTACAAAGGTGAATCAATCATCAATCCCATACTGAAGAAAATGACAAATAGAGACAGCAAGATATGGAGATTAATAGGAAATAATATGACCACTAGTTAAGTTATACTAATTTGGAACCCACATCTGTCTAGAAAGGAATTGAGAGGGCTTGTAACATGAAAAGTATAATAGGATAGTAAGCTAGAAAAAAAATTACAAACCAAGGGAAAAAGAGGATGTACGTATGCTAATCATAAAGATAAATAGAATTTCTGTAGTTGAACTGCCATGGTGGCTCTGCATTTCCTGGAAGCCAGAACAAAATAAGTTACAAAGTTATGAATAGTAGGACCCATATCAAATCCATATTAGCTCCTCAAGGGAGACTGGTGCAATGAAAAATGAATACTGTCAAGGCAAATGCAGAATCTCTCTCTCTTTTTTTTAAACAAAAGCTGAAAAAGTAATATACAAGGGTAGCACTGTGAAGTGAATTCTAAGGGAGACCAAGATACAGTGGTTGAAAGAGAGTTTTCTGTGGTCTCAATAATAGAAGTATCAAACTTAGAACAATGACTACAAGATACTGGTCTCTGAACTGCTGATTATTTGTGTTTCTGTTTTAATTGGTACATGGCAAAAGAAAAAAAATAAGTAAAATATATTAAGTTTTTAACAAAGTTTATTTTTTTTAATTTAATGATCTTAGAACCAAGCAGGACCCTGTGTAGCCTTCCCAGTGACCGACCCTTATGTCCCCTGACTCTTGTTTGCAGAAAAGATTTAGCCTCCTATGCTTTCCCTGAGTTCCAAAGAACAAATTTAATCCGAGAAGTGAGAAAAGTAAAGCAATCAAGCAAGACAAAATAATAATGGTTCAGCCATAAAACAAAGACAAGGACCTTTAGTTCATTGTCAAGGGCTATGGATAATACCCTGAGCCATATCATTGAGTTGTTTTGCAGATACTAAAACTCCCACCAGGTGGAAGAAGTTAACTGAATGTTGACTACCAGTATGTAAACCCTAGACCAGTTGGAGCTGGAAAACTGATAATTGAGATTCCTGAAATCCCACCCTGTTACCTCACCATCAACCAATCGGAGAATTATGCATGAGCTTGTCATGTACTCCATGACTCTCTCCCTCACACTCTCTTTAAAAATCCTTTGTTGAAACTCATCAGGGAATTTGGGTCTTTTGAGCATTATCTTCCTGGTCTCCTTGCTTGGCACCCTGCAATAAACTTTGCACTTTCCTGCACTGCAACCCCTTGTCAATTGATTGGCTTTGCTGTGTGTCAGGCAAACAAAAAAAAGTTTGGTTTGGTAACAGTCTTTTATTCTGAGATAATTTCCTCCTCTATAATGTGTTGCTGAATAGCCAATTTTTTTTAAAGTAGAAGAGGTAAAATGAAAAAGATAACTTGAGTATATGCTCTGTCTCATTGATTTTCATTGACTTCCTTTAGTCAATGAACCATGAATGAAATGATTATGTGCCACATCTGAGCTGAAGCTTTAAGAGACTGAAATAGGGACTGTTCTTAATGAAAAGGCACAAGTTGCAGAGACAGAGCTGACCCAGTCACTGACTGGGAATATGAGGGAGAAAAAACTATTGGCTCTTGTTAAAAAAAAATCTTGGTATAAACTCACACAAGCTGACTGATATAGCTTCATATATATCTTTAGTTACTGTAAATATACTATATCTTCAGTTATTATGAATGTTCCAGCTCCTGTCTCATATCATCAGTTACTGTAAATATACCTTTTCCCGATTGTTCATTCAAATTTTTACTCTTGCCTGTGCTTCCTTCTCACATTTAGTTCCTTTTAGACTATGGCTTCTAAACTGTTATTTGCTTAACTTAAATTATCCTAAGTGTGGGAGACCTTTAAGATGGTGGGGGAGTAAGAAGTGGAGATCACCTTCCTCCCCACAAATACATCAGAAATTCATCTACATGTGGAAAAACTCCTACAGAACACCTACTGAATGCTGGCAGAAGACCTCAGACTTCCCAAAAGGCAAGAAACTCTCCACATACCTGCGTAGGGCAAAAGACAAAAAAAAAAAAAAACACAGACAAAAGAATAGGGATGGGACCTGCACCTCGGGGAGGGAACTGTGAAGGAGGAGAAGTTTCCACACACTAGGAAGGCCCTTCACTGGCAGAGATGGGGGGTGGCGGGGGGAAGGCTTCGGAGCCACAGAGGAGAGCACAGCAACAGGGGTGCAGAGGGCAAAGCAGAGAGATTCCCGCACAGAGGATGGCTGCCAATGATCACTCACCAGCCTGAGAGGCTTGTCTGCTCACCCACTGGGTGAGTGGGGGCTGGGAGCTGAGGCTCAGGCTTTGGAGGTCGGATCCCAGGGAGAGAACTGGGGTTGGCTGTATGAACACAGCCTGAAGGGGGTTAGTGCACCACAGCTAGTTGGGAGGGAGTCTGGAACTGCCTAAGAAGCAAGAGACCATTGTTTTGGGGTGCGCGAGGAGAGGGGATTCAGAGCACAGTCTAAATGAGCTCCAGAGATGGGCATGAGCTGGGCTACCAGTGTGACACCAGAGATGGGCATGAAACGCTAAGGCTACTGCTGCAGTCACCAAGAAGCCTGTGTGCAAGCACAGGTCACTAACCAAACCTTCCCTCCCAGGAGACTGTACAGCCTGCCACTGCCAGGGTCCCATGTTCCAGGAACAACTTCCCCAGGAGAACACACAGTGTGCCTCAGGCTGTTGCAACGTCACGCTGGCCTCTGCCACTGCAGGCACGCCCGGCATTCTGTACCCCTCCCTCCCCCTGGCCTGAGTGAGTCCGAGCCCCCTAAAAAGCTGCTACTTTAACTCCGTCCTGTCTGGGTGGGAACAGATGCCCTCAGGCGACCTACACACAGAAGCAGTGCCAATCCAAACCTGAACCCCAGGAGCTCTGTGAACAAAGAAGAGAAAGGGAAATTTCTCCCAGAAGCCTCAGGAGCAGCAGATTAAATCTTCACAATCAACTTGATGTACCTGCATCTGTGGAATACCTGAATAGAAAATAAATCATCCCAAAATTGAGGCGGTGGACTTTGGGAGCAACTGTAGACTTGGGGTTTGCTGTATGCGACTGACTGGTTTCTGGTTTCATGTTTATCTTAGTTTAGTATTTAGAGTTCATTATCATTGGTAAATTTGTTTACTGATGTGGTTACTCTTTTTTTAAATATATATATATATATTTTTTTTCCTTTTTCTCTTTTTGTGAGTGTGTATGTGTTTGCTTCTTTGGGTGATTTTGTCTGTATAGCTTTGCTTTTACCATTTGTCCTAGGGTGCTGTCTGTCTGTTTTTTTTTGTTTTTTTAGTATAGTTTTTAGCGCTTTTTATCATTGATGGATTTGTTTTTTGGTTTGGTTGCTCTCTTCTTTCTCTCTTTCTTTATACTTTATTTTTATTACTTTTAAATTCTTTTTATTTTTAATAATTTTTTATTTTAATAACTTTATTTCTTTTTATTTTCTTTCCTTCCTTCTTTCTTTCTTTCTTTCTTTCTTTCTTTCTTTCTTTCTTTCTTTCTTTCTTTCTTTCTTTCTTTCTTTCTTTTTTCTTTTCACTACCTTTCTCTCTTTTTTTCTCCCTTTTCTTCTGAGCCATGTGGCAGATAGGGTCTTGGTGCTCTGGCTGGTTTCAGGCCTGTGCCTTTGTGATGGGAGAGCCAAGTTCAGGACACTGGTCCACCAGAGACCTCCCAGCTCCATGTAATATCAAATGGCAAAAGTTCTCCTAGAGATCTCCACCTCAAAGCTAAGACAAAGCTCCACTCAATGACCAGCGAGATATAGTGCTGGACACCCTATGCCAAACAACTAGCAAGACAGGAACACAACCCCACCCATTAGCAGAGAGGCTTCCTAAAATCATAATAAGTTCACAGACACCCAAACACACACCACCAGAGGCAGTCCTGCTGACCAGAAAGAAAAGATCCTGCCTCATCCACCAGAACACAGGAACCAGTCCCTTCCACCAGGAAGCCCACACAACACACTAAACTAACCTTACCCATTGGAGGCAGAAACCAAAAACAACAGGAACTATGAACCTGCAGCCTATGAAAAGGAGACCCCAAATGCAGTAATTAAACAAAATGAGAAGACAGAGAAACACACAGCAGATGAAGGAGCAAGGTTAAAACCCACCAGACCAAACAAATGAAGAGGAAATAGGCAGTCTACCTGAAAAAGAATTCAGAGTAATGATAGCAAAGGTGATACAAATTCTTGGAAATAGAATGAGAAAATACAAGAACCATTTAAACAGACCTAGAAGAACTAAAGAGCAAACAAACAGTGGTGAACAATGCAATAAGTGAAATTTAAAACTCTTTAGAAGGAATCAGTAGCAGAATAACTGAGGCTGAAGAATGGATCAGTGACCTGAAGATAAAATAGTGGAAATAACTACTGCAGAGCAGAATAAAGAAAAAAAAATGAAAAGAATTGAGGACAGTCTCAGAGACCACTGGGACAACATTAAATGCAGCAACATATGAATTATATGGGTCCCAGAAGAGGGGAGAAAAAGAAATGGACTGAGACAATATTTGAAGAGATTATAGCTGAAAACTTCCCTAATATGGGAAAGGAAATAGTCAGTCAAGTCCAGGAAGTGTAGAGAGTCTCATACAGGATAAATCCAAGGAGAAACATGCTAAAACACATATTAATCAAAATATCAAAAATTAAATACAAAGAAAAAATATTAAAAGCTGCAAGGGAAAAACAAGAAATAACATACAAGGGCATCCCCATAAGGTTAACAGCTGATCTTTCAGCAGAAACTCTGTAAGTCAGAAGGGAGTGGCAGGATATATTTAAAGTGAGGAAAGGGAAAAACCTACAATCAAGATGATTCTACCCAGCAAGGATGTCATTCAGATTCGACCGAGAAATTAAAACCTTTACAGACAAGCAGAAGCTAAGAAAATTCAGCACCACCAAACCAGCTTTACAACATAATGCTAAGGAACTTCTCTAGGCAGGAAACACAACAGAAGAAAAAGACCTACAATAACAAACCCAAAACAATTAAGGAAATGGTAATAGGAACATACATATTGATAACTACCTTAAATGTAAAAGGATTAAAAGCTCCCACCAAAACACATAGACTGGTTGAATGGATACAAAAACAAGACCCATATATATGCTGTCTACAAGAGACCCACTTCAGACCGAGGGACACATACATACTGAAAATGAGGGGATGGAAAACAATATTCCATACAAATGGAAATCAAAAGAAAGCTAGAATAGTAATTCTCATATCAGACAAAATAGACTTTAAAGCAAAGACTATTACAAGAGACAAAGAAGGACACTACATAATAATCAAGGGATCAATCCAAGAAGAAGATATAACAATTGTAAATATTTATGCAACCAACATAGGAGCACTTCAATACATAAGGCAAATGCTAACAACCATAAAAGGGGAAATCGACAGCAACATAATCATAGTAGGGGACAATAACACCCCACTTTCACTAATGGACGGATGTCCAAAATGAAAATAAATAACAAAACACAAGCTTTAAATGATATATTAAACAACATGGACTGAATTGATATTAATAGGACATTCCATCCAAAAAGAACAGAATACACTTTCTTCTCAAGTGCTCGCAGAAGATTCTCCAGGATAGATCATATCTTGGGTCACAAATCAAGCCTTGGTAAATTTAAGAAAATGGAAATTTATCAAGTATCTTTTCTGAACACAATGCTATGAGACTAGATATCAATTAAAGGAAAAATCCTTAAAAAATACAAACACATATAGGCTAAACAATACACTACTTGATAACCAACAGATCACTGAAGAAATCAAAGAGGAAATCAAAAAATACTTAGAAACAAATGGCAATGAAAACACGACAACCCAAAACTTATGGGATGCAGCAAAACCAGTTCTAAGAGGGAAGCTTATAGCAACACAATCCTACCTCAAGAACCAAGAAAAATCTCAAATGAACAACCTAACCTTACACCTAAAGCAGTTAGAGAAAGAACAAAAAAACTCCCCAAAGTTAGCAGAAGGAAAGAAATCTTAAAGATGAGGTCAGAAATAAATGAAAAACAAATGAAGAAAACGATACCAAATATCAATAAAACCAAAAGCTGGTTCTTTGAGAAGGTAAACAAAACTGGTAAACCATTAGCCAGCCTCATCAAGAAAAAAGGGAGAAGGCTCTAATCAATAGAATTAGAAATGAAAAAAAGGAGAAGTAAAAACTGACTGCAAAAATACAAACCATCATGAGGGATTACTACAAGCAAATATATGCCAATAAAATGGACAACCCAGAAGAAATGGACAAATTCTTAGAAAAGCACAGCATTCTGAGACTGAAGTAGGAAGAAATAGAAAATATAAACAGACCAAACCCAAGCACTGAAGTTGAGACTGTGATTAAATATCTTCCAACAAACAAAAGCCCAGGGCCAGATGGCTTCACAGGTGAATTCTATCAAACATTTAGAGAAGAGCTAACACCTACCCTTCTCAAACTCTTCCAAAATATAGCAGAGGGAGGAACACTCCCAAACTCATTCTACGAGGCCACCATCACCATGATACAAAAACCAGACGAAGAGTCACAAAGAGAAAAATACAAGCCAATATCACTGATGAACATAGATGCAAAATTCCTCAACAAGATACTAGCAAACAGAATCCAACCACACATTAAAAGGATAATACATTATGATCAAGGGGGGTTTATCCCAGGAATGCAAGGATTCTCCAATATATGCAAATTAATCAATGTGATAAACCATATTAACAAATTGAAGGTGAAAAACCATATGATCATCTCAATAGATGCAGAAAAACCTTTTGACAAAGTGCAACACCTACTTATGGTAAAAACCCTCCAGAAAGTAGGCGTAGAGGGAACTTACTTCAACATAATAAAGGCCATATATGACAAACTCACAACCAACATCATTCTCAATGGTGAAAAACTGAAACCATTTCCTCTAAGATCAGGAATAAGACAAGGTTGTCCACTCTCACAACTATTATTCAACACACTTTTGGAAGTTTTAGCTAAAGCAATCAGAGAAGAAGAAGAAATAAAAGGAATCCAAATAAGAAAAGAAGTATAGCTGTCACTGTTTGCAGATGACATGATACTATACATAGAGAATCCTAAAGATGCTACCAGAAAACTACTAGAGCTAATCAACAAATTCGGTAAAGTAGCAGGATATAATATTAATGCACAGAAATTTCTTGCATTCCTCTACAATAACAATGAAGAATCTGAAAGATAAATTAAGGAAACACTCCAATTTATCATTGTAACAAAAAGAATAAAATACCAAGGAATAAAACTACTTAAGGAGACAAAAGACCCGTGTACAGAAAACTATAAGACACTGATGATAGAAATGAAAGATTATACAAACAGATGGAGACATATACCATGTTTTTGGATTGGAAGATTCAACATTTTGAAAATGGCTATACTACCCAAAGCATTCTACAGATACAATGCAATCCCTAACAAACTACCAATGGCATTTTTCACAGACGTAGAACAAAAAATTTCACAATTTGTATGGAAGCACAAAAGACCCCGAATAGCCAAAGCAATCTTGAGAAAGCAAAACAGAGCTGGAGGAATCACGTTCCCAGTGTTCAAACTATAGCACAAAGCTACAGTAATCAAGACAGTATGGTATGGGTACAGAAAGAGAAATATAGTTCAATGGAACAGAATAAAAAGCCCAGAGATAAACTCATGCACATATGGTCACCTTATCTTTGATAAAGGAGGCAAGAATATACAATGGAGAGAAGACAGCCTCTTTAATAAGTGGTGCTGGGAAAACTGGACAGCTACATGTAAAAGAATGAAATTAGAACATTTGCTAACACTATACACAACAATAAACTCAAAGTGGATTAAAGATCTAAGTGTAAGGCCAGACACTATAAAACTCTTAGAGGAAAATATAGACAGAATATTCTATTACATAAATCACAGGAAGATCCTTTTTGACCCAACTCCTAGAGAAATGGAAATTAAAACAAAAATAAACAAATGGGACCTAATGAAACTTAAAAGCTTTTGCACAGCAAAGGAAACCATAAACAAGACGAAAAGACAGCCCTCAGACTAGGAGAAAATATTTGCAAACGAAGCAACTGACAAAGGATTAATCTCCAAAATTTATAAGCAGCTCATGCACCTCAATATCAAATAAACAAACAACCCAAGCAAAAATGGGCAGGAGACCTAAATAGTCATTTCTCCAAAGAAAATATATAGATTGCCAACAGACACATGAAAGGATGCTCAACATCACTAATCATTCGAGAAATACAAATCAAAACTACACTGAGGTATCACCTCACACTGGTCAGAATGGCCATCATCAAAAAATCTATATACAATGAATGCTGGAGAGTGTGTGGAGAAATGGGAACCCTGTTGCACTGTTGGTGGGAAGTTAAACTGATACAGCCACTATGGAGAACAGTATGGAGGTGCCTTAAAATCTAAAAATTGAACGACCATACAACCCAGCAGTCCCACTACTGGACATATACTCTGAGAAAAACATAGTTCAAAAAGTGTCATGTATCACAATGTTCATTGCAGCTGTATTTACAATAGCCAGGACATGGAAGCAACCTAAGTGTTCATCGACAGATGAATGGATAAAGAAGATGTGGCGCATATATACAGTGGAATATTACTCAGCCAAAAAAGAAACAAAATTGAGTTATTTTTAGTGAGGTGGATCACCTAGAGTCTGTCATACAGAGTGAAGTAAGTCAGAAAGAGAAAAATAAATACTGTATGCTAACACATATATATGGAAGCTAAAAAGAAAAATGTTCTGAAGAACTTAGGGGCAGGACAGGAATAAAGACACAGGTGTAGAGAATGGACTTGAGGACACAGGGAGGGGGAAGGGTAAGCTGGGACAAGGTGAGAGAGTGGCATGGACTTATATATATTACCAAATGTAAAATAGATAGCTAGTGGGAATCAGCCGCATAGCACAGGGAGATCAGCTCCGTGCTTTTTGACCACCTAGAGGGGTGTGATAGGGAAGGTGGGAGGGAGATGCAAGAGGGAGGAGATATGGGGATATATGTATATGTATAGCTGGTTCACTGTGTTATAAAGCAGAAACTAACACACCATTGTAATGCAGTTATACTCCAATAAAGACGTTAATTTTTTTTTCCCCCTAAGTTTGTAATACATACTACTGGTGGGACACAGGCACATAATAGGTGATTCATAATGAGAGAGTTAATTTATTTTCAATGCTCATTCACTTCTTCTGATTACATTAATGAGAAACTTTTAGTTTGGGGTAAGTTTGTCATTAGTAACTCTCAAACAGTTGTTATTGTCCCTTTAAAAGAAACACAAACATGATCTTCAAGCTAAGGATTTAAGACTAACTATGGTGTCCAGCTGGAATTTAATATTATTGTTTAATCCATAGTGTATTAATTGCCTGATCACTTCTGTTAACAAATGATAATGATCCAAAAGTTACAGTAGAGCTCCTTTTTAAAATAAATATATTTATTTGAGTAAAAAATGAGGTGACTTAAATAAAATGCCAAGTGATGAAATGTGGGAGATTCTGTTCTATCTAAGGGCTTGCTTTCTTCTTCAGTACTGGGAACGTATCTGTCCAGATCCCAGCATCTCCTAGGTTTGTTCCCTTCCATGTTTACTTCATGTCTGGCTCTTAGATTTATACCCTTTACCTCCTTCCCCAGTACAAGTTCCTGGGGTTGATACTTTAAAATGTAAGTCCTGCTTCCAATTTTAAATTTCACTGAAAAAACAAATCCATTGTGTCTTGTATCTACCTTCCTGTAGACTTCAATAGTTTCAAAGAATATATATTGCTCTAATTTAGTTGCTGATTCTACTACATACAGAGCAGATAAACACCACTCGAACCATTTTTACTGTGACCCCTTCTCAGCTTTACATACAGTCGACTACTCAAAGCTGAGTCTTGGATCCCAAGTGTAAAAGGGATCTATTGCTTCTAGTAATAGCATTTCCTTTCCCCTTATTAAAGCCTCCAATTATGTTGAAGCCTTTGGGGAACCAACTGCTACACCCAGCTAACTTGATTGAACTATTTACAATAACTCATGGTTGTTTTCCTTAGAGAAAGCTTCAACTACAGAGTCCTATTAATGTTTATCAGAAAGCTAAACTGTTTTTCCTAAAATATATATATTTTTCTTATTTAATATAAATGTTTTTGTTGCAGCATGTTGCTCAGTTTCCCAAGGCAATTAACTTTGTTTGAAATTAATCAATTTTGTGCCACTCCTTACAAAGTAATAAAGGTTTGCTTTGTATTAGTTAATGTGCTAAGCCACTGTCAGGAACTGGCACCACCTCAGAGGTGGGTATGATGAGAGGGGCTGGGCCAAGGGCTACTGAAGAACTTGGGGCTGGGCAACCACTAGTTAGATCTAGCAAATTGGAAAATGAGGTTGCACTGAGGTCTTCCTCTTTCTGTTGTTACTAATAGTATCATTACAGTTGCCTCCATATGATGTTGAGATTTCTCCATAGACACCCTGACAGAGAACAAAAGAATAGCTTTAATATTACTTCATCCTCCAGCTTCCAGCAGCAACTACAGCCTGATACCCTGTTGCCCTATGCTTGTGTGAGATGGACACTAGAGGTGTGTATATGACATGTCCATGAGCTCTGGTGGATACTACAGAATTTTTCATCCAGATTTACCTGTAATCAACTAATAAGCATCTTATGCTTGTGATTTCCTAGTTTAGCATTTATATGGTATTTTATTTTTTCAAAGTATTTTAATTACTCATCTATAGTAATAATAATAATAGTACAACAATTTATTGAGTACCTACTCTGCTCCAAGTATTTTACATTTTTGCTCAGTCAACAATTATTGAGGTATTACCATGCTCTCTATGCACTTTCCTGGGCACTGGGGACACATCAGTGAATGAAATAAATAAGATATTTGGTCTCCTGGAAATAACAATATACTAAGGGAGATGGAAAGTAAACAGATAATAATCAATAAACTTGATACATTCTATGGATAAAATGAAGTTGTATGTGGGGGTATGCAGAATGTGAATGTAGAGATTGCTAATTTCTAGAGGGTTGTCAGGGAAGTCCTCTCTGATAAGTTGACATTTGAACAAAGACCTAAAGTAAGGTGTACTCCACTAATGCTCTGTATACATATATACTGTTTGGTTTTTGAATAAATGAATGAGTTATAGATTTTGGAGTCAACAGCTCATACGTGGTAATGGTCCACCACAAGTCTGAGTGAGATCACACAGGAAGAGTGTGTGCAATGGCAAGAGAAGAGGGCTCAGTATAGTATAATGAAAAACAGCTGGGGAGGGTAAGATGAGCTCTTGAAGGATACTAGGAAAGAATAGCCATAGAGAAATGGAAATCCAGAGAACACAGAGACATGAAGTCAAGGGGTAGAGATCTTCAAATTAGGAGTTGGATAAGCATGAGTAATGCTGTTATAAAATCAAATAAGATGAGAACTGAGTACCTATCAGACTTATCAATGAAGAAGTAGGAGACAAATTAAAAGCAAGTTTAATTTAATGATAGGTATGGAAGACAGATTGCTGTGGGTTGACAGGTGAGTGGGAAGATAACAAAGAGTGAAATGTGAATTAAGGCAACCCCTTCAAGACATTTGGATGTAAAGAGGTGATGAGGGATAGAGGGATAGCTGGATTACAACTTGATCTCATTTGATTCTCATAACAATCTGATGAGTCAGGTAGGCATTAATATTCTCCTCTATTGTGTAGTTGAGCCTCAGAATGGTTAAAAACTTTCCCAGGACTGAATATTTAATAAACGGTAGGAGCAAAATTTTAAGCAAAGTCTTCTCTCTCTAAAGTTCTTTCCTCTCTAGTCCCTACCCCTACTTGTTGTAAATTGCATACCTTTCCAGAAGAAAAGCATAAAACTGATTATAATGAAGTTAATAACTTTTACCTTGGTTCTTCCTTTAGCTTAATAAATGGACTACAGAAATATAACAGAAAGCGCTACCTACTTTCTGAAGTTCCTATAAATATTCCTCAGATGTCGAAATAAAAGTAGATCAAAATTTTTGTCACAATTAATTTTGGTAATGGAATGTATGTAAAAAGACATGTATTGACTGGGGTTTTTGGTCCACCCAGGATGCATTGTTCCTTGAGGTAAATATCTGTCTTGGATCAATACTTAGTCACAGTTTGATACGTGTGTGACTGCCTTCAATGCAAGTCAATATCTGCTTAATGGCTGCAACCTGCTTCTTATCAGTGCTTTTGAAACTTTCCTACAGCCCCAAGGAAGTTTGGAGATTTGTAGTGTTTTGGACCCCTATAAGTTCTTTACTGTCAATCTATAAACAATCTGACTGTTTCAAGCATAGTTGTAATTGCTACACAAACAGTTCCTGAAGCTCTTAGAAGCCCTAATGAGAAAAGATGGTGGAGTACATATTGTGAATGGCCAGGGTGTTAATGGGGACAGTGGTTTAAAGGGGATTTTTTCAGGAAAATTTGGTGTGGAGGCATTTAGAATTCAAATCCATGTCGCCAGCTATTTTACAAAATCTTAGCAGTTTACATATCCAAAATTTTCAGAGTTGTCTGTGCTTGATTACTCCTAATTCATAAATGAGGCACTAGATTCTTTTAAACTGATTCCTAAGTCCACTATCCTTCTGGCATTTGATTTTTCTAGTGTAGAATGATCTTTGGCATATTCTCACAAGAACTTTAGCTGACGTCCTAGGATATGGAATAAGCCTAGATGTATGTGCCCAATCCTGTACTCTATTTTGTTTAGTTCCTTTCATACAGTTACAATATGAATTAACAAGGGCAAATTGCTGTGCACAAAACCCACAACTTTGATTGAGGTCATGATAATGCTGTTCATATTATATTAATTTTACCTTTTTATTCTTTGGAACAGACCTGGCTAGAATCAAGAAGAACAGGAAAATTACTATTCTTACCCACAAGCTGAATAATGGAACCTAGCAGGGGATTAGCACCCAAGGTTAGAATATGCTTTCATTGTAATCAACATTAGTCAAAACATTTTTTGAATATTATGAAGAGTGAATTTTCATACTGTAAGAAGAATATAGAGGTATTGGAAGGTAGAGAAATGTATAATAAAGAATTTCAAAGGAATGGAAAACAGGCTTTACAAGAAAAGTTTAAAGGGATTGGAGTTACTTAGTAAAAAGAAGGTTAAAGCATAAAAGATGTGATCTTAAAGTATATAAGGGGATAATTTGATGAGACCACTGAGCAGTTTTTCTGTTTGTCAGTAGAAAACTGAGTATGAGAAAATTGTGTTAAATTGAAATAGTGTTATTTGAAGAGTGGTTAGGCCAGACATAGATTTGAGAACTTGGGGCATCAAATTTTGATATTAGGTAAGATTAATAGTTAAAATTTTGATACTAGGTAAGGATAACAAAAGGGTATAGGAGAGAAGTATAAGAATAAACTGTGAGTACATAGAGAATAAACTGTCGGTTACCAAAAGGGAAGGGGGGATAGGGATAAACTAGGAGTTTGGAATTAACATATATACACTACTATATATAAAATAGATAATCAACAAGGGCCTACTGTATAGCACATGGAATTATACTCAATATCCTGTAATAACTTATAATGGAAAAGAATCTGAAAAGGTATATATGTATGTATATATATATATATATATATATATATATATATATATATATATATATAAACTGAACCACTGCTGTATACTTTAAACTAACACAACATTGTAAATCAACTATACTTCAATAAAGAAATATTTTAAAAAGAGAATAAACTGTGAGTAAACATATATAAATAGGGATTGGGAGGAGGAACTAAATCCAGTATGCTAAAAAATGTAGGAAGAGCACAGGACAATGCAGTATCATCAAAGGAGAGAGTTTTTATTAAGTACTTACTGTGTGCCAGGCAGCTTTCAGAGTATTTACCATAGATGACCTCATTTAATCCTCATGATAACCATATAATTTGGGTACTATGGTGCTATGACTACCCTCTTTTTACAGATGAGGAAACAGAGGCAAGGAGAGGTTCATTAATTTACTAAAGGCCACAGCACTCTGAAGTGGAAGAGTCAGAATTCGAATCCAGGCAGACTGGTTCCGGTACCCACATAGCTAACATCTCTACATTTCCTCTAAATATAGAGTTTCCAGTGGTAGAAGAGTAGGAAAATGGCATATACTGGAAAGAGGGCAAAAAGGATGAGGACTGATAGAAATATTTGTGATTGGGAGATGAAAGATAACATTGGAGAGGGCAAGACCAGTGAGGAAGGAAGCTAAGGCATTAATGTGAGAATGTGGTATCAGGGAGCAGCAGCAGCAAGTATAGACTGGCATTGAAGGGAAAGAGAAAAATACAATAGTAACTTGAGGGAAAGGCAGGAAAAAGTGTGCTGCCATTTATTTATTTATTTAAGGATAGAGAAGAGTTGGATATCTTTTTATTTATCTCTGAGTAAATGATAGTATCATTATTATACTTATTGAGAAAACTGAAGCCACATGATATGTGTTCCCTCAACTTGTTCCTTTCCCTCTCAAAATATATCTGCACGTGTGTAAAACTGTGGTGAGTCTGCTTTCACAATATACTCCCTTACCATCCTTCAGCCCAGAATCAGAAAAAGAGAAGAACAGATTGTGTGGTTTCTTCACAATTCGGATGATGAGAGGTTTAGGAAGACAAAGCAGTCTTGCCACAGACATCTCTGACAGATATCTTACATGTATGAGCAATCAAAAACTAAAGGTTGATTTAAATGTTACCCCATTGATTCAATCAAGTGGTTGTTTTTTTTTATTACTCAATATTCTATATGATTATGGATAAACACACAGAGACACATACAAACACACACACGCATATATTTATTGTTTACCTGCCAATACCATTTGTGTATCAGTTAATTGGCAGACCTCATTTAACTTGCAGATTTTTAAACTATGTGCATAGAAAATTATGTACTGGAATGACAACAATGAAAATGAACTTTGGCATTAGCTCTGCAACTTATTACCTCTATGACTTGGGCAAGTCACTTAACCTCTCTTTTTTCTAATTTCCTACTTGTAATAAGAGGATAATATGTGGGGATGTGTTGAAGAATAAATAAAATACTGTGTATTTCAGATTTCGTTAATGGCCCCAGTTCTTTACCCCATCCTGTATCCATGCCCTTTGCCCAGTGACTTTGCAGTTTCTTCCACTGAAGATGTAGAGTATATGTCCCCAACCCTTGACTCTGAGCTTGGCCATTTGGCTTGTTTTGGTCAATGGCAGGCTGTAAGACATAACATGACCAAAATATGTAAGGCTCTTACACCATTCAGCTTGCCCTCTTGTTCCTTTGCCACTGGCTATGCTGCTCCCTGGAGAAGATTAGATACATCAGAGCAGAACAAACCACCTTACGTGGGCCCAGCATAGATCATACAACTGCTAGCTAACACCCAAATCCATTGAGCAAGTCTAGCTTAAGGTCAGAAAATCTCCCCAGCTGAGCCCAGTCTCTATCAACTAATGCTTAATTGACCTACAGATGCATGAGAATAAATGATTATTTTAAGCCACTGAGTTTTGGGATGACTTCACAGCACTTTTGTGTCAATAACTACACTTGTCAGGGACTTAGCACAGTGCTTGGCACGTGGTTAGTATTTAGTTACCTTTTCTTTTTATGGACCAAATGCAAAAAACATTTTATACTTTTCATCTACTATGTAAAACATGCAGCTGTTAAGAAACATTTGGATGATTCAATGTATTCATTTGGTGTCATGCAGACAGCACTTTTGCAACAAACAATGAAATAACAAATTCTTCACAGAGTTTTCTTAGACTTTTACATGTTGATTGCTGTATTCTTCCCATGCAAGTGAAACTTCCTCCCACTAATGCTAATAAGAATTATGTGTGTGCATTGAAAGGAAAATATATTCTATGAATATTAGACTAATGAATTAATTTAGGAGCTGACAGTCTCATCTTTTGATTAACTTCCCAATCATCACCTTATGTATTTTGCATGTTGTGGCAAATGCAATGGGAAACATTTAAAAATATTCACTTGCTTGCCCATAGAAATCAAATCTGAATTTTATAAGCTACCTTAATATTCATGTGTATTGAGGAAGTATCTTAAAAATTATCTTGACCACTCATTTTCTGTTATAATTATTTAAACCTGTCAATTTCAATTTATTGCCTTCAAAGTTTCCTTTGCTTAATGTAATCACAAGCCTCCATTTACCAGATGTCTCAATATCCTCATTGATACTATAAACTACCTGTCACATTCCACTAAAATCTATGTATTTCTTTGTTGATGTTCAGTGTATTCAATGCAAATAATTGACACTGCTTTATAAAAAAAGTCTCCATGCCCTCTTAATTAATAGCTTTTAATAAAAATCTTCAGAACTTACATTGTTTTACTATTAACTTGATTCTATTTGGAATTTTGTATTTGATGGAGGTGGAAGTGGATATGTAGCAAGGGATAGCATGAATGTCTGTTCTTTATACGTTCTTACCTTCACAAAAACTATCACATATTATTTAAATCTGTAGCTTGATTTTTACATGCATAATTGAAGGCCTGTCACCACAAAATAAATCCTTTCTAGAGGCTTACAAGGTGCTTGTGGCACTGTTCATTATATGTGAAGGAAGTGAAGTTCAAGTAAGGGAGGGATATTTTTTCACCCATTTGAGGGCAACTTAGAAGTAATTCAAACATGTTAAGTAGATAATAGAATGTGAGAGACTAGGTAGGGGAGAAGATCAAACTAGCAGGTATTAACCTATATCCAACTTCCATGTCCTAACATCTGTAAAACATATAAGTATTTGTGTTTCTATTTATCCCATTACAGGGATAGTTTAGTTTAATTCAGGTAGTGTTTATGCATCAGATCCACTCTCCTTCCATTTACTCCAAGATCTTGTTCCATTTATTATTCTCTCTTCCATCTATAGCCTCAAACTCTTTGGGTCTTTCTACTAGAGATACAAATATTATCAAATATTGTCACTCAAAGGTACCTTCCTTATACTACTCAGCCATAAAAAAGAACAAAATTTTGCCATTTGCAGCAACATGGATGGACTTGGAGGGTATTGAAAGACAAATACTATATGATATCACTTATATGTGGAATCTAAAACAATACAACAAACTAGTGAATATAACAAAAAAGAAGTAGATTCACATATATAGAGAATAAACTAGTGGTTACCAGTGGGAGGGGGGAAGGGCATTATAGGTGTGAGGGAGTGGGAAGTACAAGCTATTGGGTGTAAGATTGGTGTACAGTACATCAAGGATCCCCCATACTATACAGCATGGGGAATATAGCTAATATTTTGTAATAACTGTAAATGGAGTGTAACCTAAAAAAATTGTATAAAAATTTAAAAAAAACCCCTTCCTTTGAACCTGTATTAATCTTTGTCTAGAGTCTTTTCTCCTGCTCTTCACATAAAAGACTTTACAAATGCTGTTTTGCTCAGTTTTTCTTTTTTTGTTTTTTAAAATTTTCTTCACCTCCAATTCAATCCACTTCAATATGGCTTCCATTTCAAACATCATGTGCTGAAATATCTCTGGAAAAAGTAATTAATAACTTCTAAATGTGTGATTTCAATTTTGGTTCATTTGACCAATTTATAGCACTTCACATTGCTGAACATGCTCTACCTCTTGAAAATCTTTCTTTCATTGGTTTCTGTGATTACCTTTCTTGTTTGTCCTTTCTTGGGCATTTCTTTTTGTTCTCCTTTGTTGATTTTTCTCACTTCACTGCTCCTTTAATATTGGCATTTTCCAGTACTAAAATCTTTAGCTCTCTTTTCACTTTACACATTGTTCTTATGTTTTCATCTATATCTCTGTGGCTTCAACTATCAACTATATTCCTAAAATCTTTCAATACCTGAAGTCCAGATTTCTGTTTTCAGTTCCTTAATGGAAATTTTCCCTTAAATATCTTATAGATGACTCAAGGAAATTTATTAAAAACTAACCTCATTATTTTTTTCTTAAGCGTTTTCTTCTCCCTGTATTTCCTACCTTGGTAAATGGCAACATTAGCTATTCATCCATCCAAGATAGAAACCTGATAGACTCTAATATTCATTACATTGTCATTAAAATTCCAGTTTCCATGGATTCTTTTATAGATTTCTTAAATCTTTCCTCATAACCACCATTTTAGTTTGTGCTTTTATTACCTCTTCTCTATACTAGTTCAGTAATCTCTTCAGTTGTTATAAGAGTTTTGGATTTCAGGGACAAGCAAAATTTCAGAAACAATTAGATTTAATTAGTGAATTTATCAAAGTTACTTGGAAAAAGTCAAGATGCAAAATTCATTTGTATTTCTGTAAGCTAACAAAAATTTGGGGGCCAATAAAAAGATGACATTGAAAATAACAATAAAAAGCATCAAATACTTAGAAATAAATCTAATAAAAGATGTGGTAAATCATTATACCTGAAACTACAAAACATTCTGAAAGACATTGAAAAAGATCTAAATGAAAGGAAAAGCATACTATGTTTATGGATTGATTGGAAGGCTCTGTAGTGTTATAATGTCAATTCTTCCAAAACTGATCTATAGAGTAAATGTAATCCCATTCAAACTCCTGCAGGGTGTGTGTAGTGTGTGTGTAAATTGATAAACTGATTATAAAACTTGTATCAGAATGCAAAGGTCTTTGAATAGTCAATATAATCCTGAAGAAGAAAAGCAAAGTTGGAGGACTTATACTACTAGATTTCAAGAATAACTATAAACCTATAATGATTAAGGCAGTTTGATATTGATGAAAGGATTGACAAATAGACCAATGGAGCAGAATAGGGCATCCAAATATAAGCCCACACATATAGAGTCACTTGACTAACATCCAAGATCTCTCTGTAATTAAGTGGGAGAAAGAATAGTCTTTTTAATAAATGATGCCATGTATTAAATAATTTCATATCCTTATAGACGAAAATGGACTTTAATCCCTATGTTACACCACACACAAACATCAAATTGAGATAGACAGTAGACCTAAATGTGAAAGATGAAACAATAGAACTTTTAGAAATATGGCTCATAGACCAAATCTGACCCACTACTTCTGTTTGTAAATTGTTTTATTGGAACACAGCCAACCTATTCATTTATGTATTCTTTATCACTTTTCTCATGCTACAGTGGTGGAGTTGAGTAATTATGATAAAGAGTGTAAGGCCCACAAAGCTGTATATATTTACTATCTAGTCCTTCACAGAAAAAAATTGTTAAACTCTGTTGTAGAAGAAAACATAGGAGGATATCTTTGTGATTATGGAGTAGTAGTTTTTTCCTTTATAAAGGAAAAAAAAATAGCCATAAAATAAAGCCATAAAAGATTAAATAAAACAATAAATTTGATTTCATTAAATTAAGAATATCTGTTTATTAGGATTTGTTACCAGAATAAAATAAAAAAAACTTTAGAGGTCATTAAGAAAAAGTTAATAATGTAATTTAAAGATGAGAAAAGGATTTGAATAGACATTTCTCCGAAGAAGATATACAAATGATTAATAACCACATGTAAAGATTCTCAACATCATTAGTCAGTAGAGAAATGCAAATCAAAACCACAGTGAGAAACCCACTTTCATCCACTAAGGTGACTATAATAAAAGACAGACAATAACAACTGTGGGCAGATATGTGAGAAAACTGGAATCCTCATACCCTGCTGGTGAGAATGTAAGCTGATGTAAGCAGCCTCTTTAAAAAATAATTTGATATTTGCTCAAAAAATTAAACAGAGTTACCATATGATCCAGCAATTATACTTCTAGATATATACCCAAGAGTATAGGAAACATGTCTACACAAACCTCATACACAAATGTTCATAGCAGTATTATTCATAATAGTCAAAAAGTGAAAACCTCCCAAACGTACATCAGTTGATGGATGGATGCACAAGATATGGTATATTCACACAATGGAATAGTATTCAGCCATTAAAAGGAAAGAAGTACTGAAAGATGATACAACATGTTATTATGCTAACTTAAAGAAGCCAAACATGAAAGGCAACATATTACGTGATTCCATTTACATGAAAGTAGGCAAAGCCATAGAGACAGAAAGTAGTAGATTAATAGTTGCCCAAGGTTGAGGGATGAGAGGTGGAAGGGGAACAGAGAGGAGAGTGAGAGTAGCTGCTAATGAGTGTGGAATTTCTTTTTGCAGTGTGGGAATGTTCTGGAATTAGATAATGTTTATGGTCGCACAACTTTGTGAGTATTCTAAAAATCACTGAATTGGGCACTTTAAAATGGTGAATATTTTGACATGTGAATTACAGCCCAATTTTTTTTAAGTAAACAAAAACGTGTAGTTGTGCTTACTTGTACAACTGATCAACTAAAATAAACAGGTATTGAAAAACAGTAATCTTCTTTAGATGACCCAACATACACAAAAGTAAATCACAGTGATATATGGCTATACCCTCACCAAAATGGCTTAAATTAAAAAGACATAATACTAAGAGTTGACAAGCATGTAGAACAACTGTAGCTTTCATATATTGGTGGTGGAATTGTAAGTTTATGCAGCCACTCTAAATAAATTTAGTTGATACTAACTTTAGTTTCACATCTTCTTAATATATGCTAAATATATTACAATAGACTTATATCAGGATAAACTATATTGCTTGTCCATGACGAAGAAATTCTACTCCTATGTATATAACCAAGAGAAACAAGTACATATGTCCACAATGACTCATAAAAGAATGGTCATAGTAGCCTCACTCAAAATAACTAAAAATAGTAATGACCCAAATGTCAATCAACAGGAGAATGGATAAACAAGTTGTGTTAATATCATACATTGAAATGCTACCGAGAAATAAAAAAAAAAAAAAAACTGCTGAAGTTTACGCAACAACATGGATGAGTCAGAGAAGCATTATGTTGACTGCAAGAAACCAGACAGTACATACTGTATGATTCCATTTATATTAGGTACAAGAATTGACAAAGCTAATCTCTGATACAATAAATCAACAGTGGTTGCCAACGATGGAGGAGTGGAAATTGAATAAAATGGGGCATGAGGAAACTTTCAGATGTGTTAGACAAATTCTGCGTCATAAAGTAGGTGGTGGATACAGGGGTATACACAAGTGTAAAAATTCATTGATTTGTAAACTTTATATTTGTATATGTTACACATCTCACAGTATGCATTTAATATGTCAATTGTGAAAGTAAAAACAAAAGAAAGAAAGAGCAGGGAAATTGTAAGCACTTCCAACTGTGAAAAACAAAACTGATATTTTGCCAAGTAAAAACATCAAATATCGATATCAATAAGCACCATGTATATTCACCATTATTTTATAAAATAAACATCTTAAAATAAAAACATAAGGATGATAAAATATCAGAACAGAAAATAATTCTTTATGTAGAATAAATATAGCTTTATAGAAACTTACTACCTTGTCCTTTTTTTGTACCATTTTGCTTGATGCAAGTGAAAATTTTGTTTTAGATTTGCAGGAGTTGAGGGGTGATATCTTGTTATTACTGTTCTAATTGTATTTCAGCCTTTGATCTTTCACTTCTTCAATTTAAATAAATTATTTTGTTTCCCCAAATCATCATTCATGGTCCTGCTTAAAACCTTTCAATGGCTTCCATTGTGTAAAGTGTTGATTTTCCACTGGCTCTGAATTAGCATAACCAGTGCCACGTAAAGAGTGTCGCTCTCCATCCAGCTCTACATGGATGGGGTCATTAGCTACTGCAGGTGCTGAGCTTTAATGCACCCTGAAAGGAGTTCAGGGCAGAGACTAGGAATGAGGCACTCTGTGCTCTGGGCAAACTGGCAGAACAGGTCTTCAAATAGTTAGATTCTTGAGATGTGTGCTTGGTTGCATGTACTCCCTTTGCCAAAATCACATATACACTGACCTCTCCAGCTACCTCTTCAGAGCAGTTCCTCAGAGGTACCTGAGAGGCTGTCTCCTGGGGTATAGTCCTCAGTAAGTCCCCAAATAAAACTGAATTCACAACCATCATGTTGTGTGTTTTATTTCAGTCGACACCAGGGAGATTTTACAAATTACCTTCATTACTCATCATAGACCAATAAATTAGAATCTTGAGAGGGTGGTGTCCAGGGCACAGACATTTCTAAACTCTTTATAGCTTATTTATTTGTGCACCAAGGAGAATTACTGACCTATAGTATAAAGTTTTAACTTCTTAGTAGGACTACGTTCAACTACTTATTATCTGAACTGGTCATGTTTCTCTGTGCTATACTTCTCTTGCTTCCTTTATCTTTTTGTGAGACATGTAGGGGAGAAACAATAATTTTTCCTCTACCCTTCTGATTCCTAGCTGAGACTCCTGTAATAAAAGATAGATTAACAAGGGAAAACCAAACAGAAATTTATTAACAGAAATACCCATGTATACATGGGAGACACCCAGGGATATAAGAGTAACTCCTTGAAGTGGCCTAAGCCACCAGTTTAAATACTGTTTCCAGCTAAAGACAAAAGAAAGGTGGGAGGTGGGGAAAGAGGACAGTTATGGGAGGTTAGTAAATAAGAGTAAGGCTTGTTATGCAGATTTAAATCAGAGCCTGTTCCACTGATAAAACTCTCCAGTGTAGAGTCATCCTCTTCCTATTACAGACACACACTTACAAATGTATATTCCCTTTATAACTGTAAATTTCCCTTCAAAAGAGTAACTTCTGTATACAGATGGCCAATAGACACATGAAAAGATGCTCAACATTGCTAATTGTTAGAGAAATGCAAATCAAAACTACAATGAGGTATCACCTCACACTGATCAGGATGGCCATCATTAAAAATCCACAAATAATAAATGTTGGAGAGGGTGTAGAGAAAAGGGAACCCTCTTACACTGTTGGTGGGAATGTAAATTGGTGTAACCACCATGGAAAACATTATGGAGATTCCTCAAAAAACTAAAAATAGAGTTGCCATATGGTCCAACAATTCCACTCATGGGTGTATATCTGGAAAAGATGAAAACTCTAATTTGAAAAGATACATGTACCCCAGTGTTCATAACAGCACATTTACAATAGCCAAGACATGGAAACAGACTAAATGTCCGTTGACAGATGAATGGATAAAGAAGATGTGGTACACACACACACACACACACACAATGGAATACTACTCAGCCATAAAAATGAATGAAATAATGTCATTTGCAGCAACATGGATGCAACTAGAGATTATCATACTAAGTGAAGTAAGTCAGACAAAGACAAATATCATATGATATCACTTATATGTGAACAAATATAGTTTTCTATGAAACAGAAACAGACTCACAGACATAGAGAACAGACTTCTGGTTGCCAAGGGGAGGTGGGGTGGGGAAGGGGTGAATTGGGAGTTTGGGACTAGCAGATGCAAACTATTATATATAGAATGGATAAACAACAGGTCCTACTGTATAGCACAGGGAAATATACTCAATACCCTGTGATAAACTATAATGGAAAAGAATATGAAAAAATATGTATACATATCTGAATCACTTTGCTGTACAGCAGAAACTAACACAACATTGTAAATCAACTATACTTCAATAAAATAAATTTAAAAAATAAATTTTCTAAGGCTTGTCAAAAAGAAAAGAGTAACTTCTACTCTTTGTGGCATCTCCCATGTCTGCTGTTTCTCAAAGTAATCAGCTCAAAATGATTCTTATGTCAGAGATGCAAATTTTGTGGTGGCATATTCTGCTACATTTCAGATATTCCTTTTTTAACAAGACTCACTCTATTTCCCCTGCCCCAAGCAGAGTTAGATCCTTCATAGCCACTTATAGCACCTATTACTATCTATCATAGTTATACCAGAACAAGAACTTCAAAAGGCAGGTCCTCTACCTTACTTATATTTTTATCTCTAATAGAGTGTATAGCACAAAATGCAAAACAACTTGAATAATACACTAATCTCTTATTTTGAGACTTCAGAAACTGAAGAAATCCCCTGACTGCCCTCACCTAATTTAACAGAATATGCCATCTTCTCAAAATAAATAACTCATATATTAAGAAAAAGTGTGAGAAAACACAAATGTAGAAATCAATATGGGTTAATAAGTTCATTTGAGCTAGGGAAAGTGCAAAGAAACATGCACAGAATAATCTTTCCAAAATATTATACACAATTGTGTGAAAACTACAAGCAACAAACATGGTATTCGTGGTCAAAAGTGAGAAAAGCAAAACAGCTACTGCATACATCAAAAGTGTTATGTTGACACTGAAAAGAGTTTCTTAGACAAAGCAGACTCCTGTGCAAGAAAAGCTTTCAGGAGGATAATTCTGACAATTTGACATCCCTTGAGCACAAATTCTGAGCATCACTTTTGAACAAAAAATTGACTGTGTAAAAATTGAGGGACAAAAATCTGACATTGTTCTTTTGTACAAATTCACCACTTTCTTCACTGCAGCAAAAGAAGATGAGGAAAGTGGGCAGTTTCTCTAGGATGAAAAAAAAGTGTGCTACTTGCTCTGAGTCTAACAACTCAGGATTTGTGGAATGCTTATGAGCAGAAATATAATCAAATGCAGCAGAAAGTTGTCCTAATAGAGTTTGTGGAGAGAAGATCTTAAATATTTACCATACACCATTTTGTCATTTAGTAGGAAAAGACCAAAATCATCATGTGGCACTGAATTATCAAGATCAAGAGATATGCTTAATTTTATCACCCTCTTTTTGCAGGATATACATTCACTCAGTGAATTCTCCAAACCCACAGAAATACTCTAGCACTATGGATTCTTTAAATTTCTTCATCTATATTGGGCTGCTCAATTTCCTTACCCAAACTGTAAGGAAATGCTCTCTGCTTTGTTCTCACTGTCACAGCTTTAAGAAAATTTGTGAAAGGATTTAGTATCCTGCTTTGAAAGTTTAACACAAACTTGGGGGACAGTGTGGATTACTGCTGTTGCTGATGGCAAGACTAGAAATGAACCATATTTTTCTGCTTGTCCTAACACTGACTCTCTGGTAAAATCTCCTGGCTTATTTTTTGATTCTGTCCCTTCTGTTTCATTTTTTTCCCTCTCACTGTTCCTGGATATCAGTGCTGCCTAGGCTCTTTGAGACCTATTCTACTTTACTTAGGGACATACAAAGAACAAAGTGAATTATTTATTAAACTGCAGTGTTCTCACAATCACAACTCCAGCTTCTCAGTTTTATTGGGCACCATATAGCCAGGGTGCTATTTTGATAGGAGGAATTTTGAGTGCGCTGGCTTGACCCAGAATATTACTGCCACAGCTCTCTGACAGGGATTCATATTACACAATCCCCCCTTGTCATTTCCAAAGCAACTTTGGCCATAGAAGGGTGAGGACTGCAAGATTAGGATGATTTTTTTTTTCTGGAAACTTGACCCTACGCCTTTCAGTCTATTGCCTCTCTGAGACAGCATGGATCAGTACCTTGACACAACTTCATTCTTTTCGTCAGCATTTATTTCAAAGTCTTCCAGTGGCAATTCTCAGCCATTCTTCATTTGTTATTTAGTTTTCCATGGCTTTAAATTCCGTTTTTGTAGAAAGGCACTACTCAGTCACTATGTCTTAAAAATTTCACTCTTATTTTTTAAACGTTTGAATACACTTTTCTTAAATGCCAAAAAGGAAATGATGAAATCAGTCCTTTGGTCTGTTATTTTTGAGGAAATGCTTTAGGTGAGGTATTATGTCTTTGAGCCAAAGCATTATTTTTATTCTTCAATCTTGATAGTACGATGTTGTGAACCATACCTGGGGCTTTGGGAAGTGCTGAGTATAAAGTTGTAAAATTGCAGAATATGAAAAAATAAGTGTATATGTGTTATCTTTTCACCATTTGCAAACTGGCACCTGCTAATTTTATTTGTTGACCATAAATGGGTTATTATTATATGTCTTGTAGCTCTTAGATATTTGTATCACAGGAGGTAGTATGTATCAATATATTCATCCCAGAGGAAACAATAATCCATATACAATGATTTCTTCCAACTTTGCTGACAGACTATTCTTTAACTTTTCTTTAGTTTTGGATTCTGATGAGACCAGTCCATCCCTATACAGCTCCAGGGAGAATAGTACTTTCTTAAATGGGGTCAAGATATAAGTAAGAGTTCTTTAGAATTACAGACTCCATGAGTGTGAAGGTTTTATGGCAATTAACTGTCACTAGGCACCATTTTTAAGACTGGCATGAAAAAAATGAAAAATGTTACCTACAGAAATTCTTTCATTTGACATCATAAATACTTGTTCTCCATTTACAGTGTTCTGAGGTATTGGTCACATGAAGCATGACTTGAATTACCATGATCTTTGTTTATAATTTACAGAATGTTTCAAGAATATAACCTACCTTTCAGATCAACTTGAGCAATGTTGCTAAAGCATTGGAAGGTATATACTGAGTTGAATATCATTGTAGGAATAGATTCTCTTGCCATCAGTAAAAAGGAAAAAAGATTCAGGATTTCATGTCAGGATTCAGACCCATGTGATTATGTGCATTTGATCGTGGCAAATATAAATGACAAGGTTCATACATTTTTATTTTACATTTGTAAGATAAAAGTAGTGGCTTTTGAAGGATTTTATGATCCTCTAACTTGTGAATGGCCATACCAAATATTTTTCTTATTTATGAAGTACAGCTGCATGGTGAGAGACTCCACTGAACATTTCCCAGAACTAAAGAAAGCTCATCTTTACCAATAATAATCTGCTTATAGAAAATGCAATGTCTTAGTTTCCTGATGTATAAGATACAGTGTAAAGTGTGTGACAAGAGGAAGTACCATGCTGGAATAAGTCCATATTTTCACAAATGAAATGATATTTTTTCACATCTTTATTGGAATATAATTGATTTACAATGGTGTGTTAGTTTCTGCTTTATAACAAAGTGAATCAGTTATACATATACATATGTCACCATATCTCCTCTGTCTTGCATCTCCCTCCTACACTCCATATCTCACCCCTCTAGGTGGTCACAAAGCACCGAGCTGATCTCCCTGTGCTATGCGGCTGCTTCCCACTAGCTATCTGTTTTACGTTTGGTAGTGTATATACGTCCATGCCACTCTCTCACTTTGTCACAGCTTACCCTTCCCCCTCCCTGTGTCCTCAAGTCCATTCTCTAGTAGGTCTGTGTCTTTATTCCTGTCTTACCCCTAGGTTCTTCATGACATTTTTTTTTCTTTTTTTTCTTAGATTCCATATATATGTGTTAGCATATGGTATTTGTTTTTCTCTTTCTGACTTCACTCTGTATGACAGACTCTAGGTCCATCCACCTACAAATATCTCAATTTCATTTCTTTTTATGGCTGAGTAATACTCCGTTGTATATATGTGATACAATGTGAAAAAAAAAAGTCAGGATATAAAACTGTATATTACAGTATGGTTCCTCAGAAGAAGATATTTTATTTCCTTTTCTTCTCTGATTGCTGTGGCTAAAACTTCCAAAACTATGTTGAATAAGAGTGGTGAGAGTGGGCAACATTGTCTTCTTCCTGATCTTAGTGGAAATGCTTTCAGTTTTTCACCATCGAGGATGATGTTGGCTGTGGGCTTGTCATATATGGCCTTTATTATGTTGAGGAAAGTTCCCTCTATGCCTACTTTCTGCAGGGTTTTTATCATAAATTGGTGTTGAATTTTGTCGAAAGCTTTCTCTGCATTTATTGAGATGATCATATGGTTTTTCTCCTTCAATTTGTTAATATGGTTTATCACATTGATAGATTTGCCTTTATTGAAGAATCCTTGCATTCCTGGAATAAACCCCACTTGATCATGATGTATGATCCTTTTAATGTGCTGTTGGATTCTGTTTGCTAGTATTTTGTTGAGGATTTTTGCATCTATGTTCATCAGTGATATTGGCCTGTAGCTTTGTTTCTTTGTGACATCTTTGTCTGGCTTTGTTATTAGGGTGATGGTGGCCTTGTAGAATGAGTTTGGGAGTGTTCCTCCCTCTGCTATATTTGGAAGAGTTTGAGAAGGATGGGGGTTAGCTCTTATCTAAATGTTTGACAGAATTCACCCGTGAACCCATCTGGGCTTTTGTTTGTTGGAATATTTTAAATCACAGTCTCAATATCAATGCTTGTGATTGGTCTGTTTATATTTTCTATTTCTTCCTGTTTCAGTCTCAGAATGTTGTTCTTTTCTAAGAATTTGTCCATTTCTTCCAGTTTGTCCATTTTATTGACATATAGCTGCTTGTTTTAATCTCTCATGATCCTTTGTATTTCTTCAGTGTCAGTTGTTACTTATCCTTTTTCATTTCTAATTCTATTGATTTTATTCTTCTATTTTTTTTTCTTGATGAGTCTGGCTAATGTTTTATCAATTATGTTTATCTTCTCAAAGAACCAGCTTTTAGTTTTATTGATCTTTGCTATCATTTCCTTCATTTGTTTTTCATTTATTTCTGAACTGATCTTTATGATTTCTTTTCTTCTGCTAACTTTTTTTTTTGTTGTTGTTCTTCTTTCTCTAATTGCTTCAGATATAATGTTAGGTTGTTTATTTGAGATGTTTCTTGTTTCTTGAGGTAGGATTGTATTGCTATAAACTTGCCTCTTAGAACTGCTTTTTCTGCATCCCATAGGTTTTGGGTTGTCATGTGTTCATTGTCATTTGTTTCTAGGTAGTTTTTGATTTCCTCTTTGATTTCTTTAGTGATCTCTTGGTTATTTAGTAGTGTATTGTTTAGCCTCCATGTGTTTGTATTTTGTACAGATTATTTCCTGTAATTGATATGTAGTCTCATAACGTTGTTGTCAGAAAAGATACTCAATATAGTTTCAATTTACTTAAATTTACCAAGGTTTGATTTGTGGCCCAAGGTACGATCTATCCTGGAGGATGTTCCATGAGTACTTGAGAGGAAAGTGTATTCTGTTGTTTTTGGATGGAATGTCCTATTAATATTAATTCAGTCCATCTTGTTTAATGTATCATTTATAGCTTGTGATTCGTTATTTATTTTCATTTTGGACGATCTGTCCATTAGTGAAAGTGGGGTGCTAATGTCCCCTTCTATGATTGTGTTACTGTCAATTTCCCCTTTTATGGCTGTTAGCATTTAACTTATGTATTGAAGTGCTCCTATGTTGCTTGCATAAATATTTACAATTGTTATACCTTCCTCTTGGATTGATCATTATGTAGTGTCCTTCTTTGTCTCTTGTAATAGTCTTTGTTTTAAAGTCTATTTTTCTGATATGAGAACTGCTATTCTAGCTTTCTTTTGGTTTCCATTTGCATGGAATATTGTTTTCCATCCCCTCATTTTCAGTCTGTATGTGTCCCTCGGTCTGAAGTGTTTCTCTTGTAGACAGCATATATACAGATCTTGTTTTTTTATCCATTCAGCCAGTCTATGTGTTTTGGTGGGAACATTTAATCCTTTTACATTTAAAGTAGTTATCAATATGTACGTTCCTATTACCATTTCCTTAATTGTTTTGGGTTTGTAATTGTAGGTCTTTTTCTTCTCTTTTGTTTCCTACCTAGAGAAGTTCCTTTAGCATTTGTTGTAAAGCTGGTTTGGTGGTGCTGAATTCTCTTAGCTTTTGCTTGTCTGTAAAGGTTTTAATTTCTCGGTCAAATCTGAATGAGATCCTTGCTGGGTAGAGTCACCTTGGTTGTAGGTTTTTCCCTTTCATTACTTTAAATGTCTTGCCACCCCCTTCTGGCTTGCAGAGTTTCTGCTGAAAGAGCAGCTGTTAACCTTAAGGGGATTCCCTTGTATATTATTTGTTGCTTTTCCCTTGATGCTTTTAATATTTTTTGTTTGTATTTAATTTTTGATAGTTTGATTAAGGTGTCTTTGCATGTTTCTCCTTGGATTTATCCTGTATAGGACTCTGCAATTCCTGGACTTGATTGACTATTTTCTTTCCCATATCAGGGAAGTTTTCAACTATAATCTCTTCAAATATTTTCTCAGTCCCTTTCTTTTTCTCTTCTTCTTCTGGGACCCCTGTAATTCAAATGTTGTTGCGTTTAATGTTGTCCCAGAAGTCTCAGAGTATGTTCTCAACTCTTTTCATTCTTTTTTCTTTATTCTGCTCTGTAGTAGTTATTTCCACTATTTTATCTTCCAGGTCATTTATCCGTTTTCTGCCTCAATTATTCTGCTATTGATCCCTTCTAGAGAATTTTAAATTTCATTTATTGTCTTGTTCATCATTGTTTGTTTGCTCTTTAGTCCTTGTAGGTCCTTGTTAAACGTTTCTTGTAATTTCTCCATTCTGTTTCCAAAATTTTGTATCATCTTTACTATCATTACTCTGAATTCTTTTTCAGGTAGACTGCCTATTTCCCCTTCATTTGTTCAGTGTGGTGGGTTTTTGCCTTGCTCCTTCATCTGCTGTGTATTTCTCTGTCTTCTCATTTTGCTTAACTCACTGTGTTTTGGGTCTCCATTTTGCAGGCTACAAGTTTGTAGTTCCTGCTATTTTCGGTGTCTGCCCCCAGTGGCTGAGGTTGGTTCAGTGGGTTGTGTAGGCTTCCTGGTGGAGGGGACTGGTGCCTGTGTTCTGGTGGATGAGGCTGGATCTTGTCTTTCTGGTGGGCAGGACCACGTCCTGTGGTGTGTTTTGCGGTGTCTGTGAACTTATGAATTCAGGCCGCCTCTCTCCTAATGGTTGGGTTTGTGTTCCTGTCTTGCTACTTTTTTCCATAGGGTGGCCAGCACTGTAGGTTGCTGGTTGTTGAGTGGTGCTGGGTCTTAGCGTTAAGATGGAGATCTCTGGGAGAGCTTTTGCCCATTGATATTATGTGGGGCTGGGAGGCCTCTGGTCTACCAATGTCCTGAGCTTGGCTCTCCCACCTCAGAGCCTCAGGCTTGACAATCGGCCAGAGCACCAAGACCCTCTCAGCCACACGTCTCAGAAGAAAAGGGTGGAAAAACAGAAAGAAAGCAAGAAAAAGTAATAATAAATAAAATAAAGTTATTAAAATAGAAAAAATATTATAAAAAAAAGTTAATTAAAAAAAGAGAGAAAGAAAGAAGAGAGCAACCAAATCAAAAAATAAATCTTCTAATGGTAACAAGCACTAAAACTATACTAAAAAAATAAAGCAAAACAAACAAAAATAACAAAAAATGCACAGTCAGAACACTAGGACAAATGCAAAATAGAGCTATACAGACAAAATCACACAAAGAAGAATACTCATATACACTCACAAAAAGAGAAAAAGGAAATATATATATATATATATAAATTAAAAAAGGAAGAGTGCAACCAAATCAATAAACAAACCTACCAATGATAATCAGCTCTAACTTCTAAACTAAGATACACATAAAACCAGAAACAAATTAGATGCAGAAAGCTAATGCAAGTCTGTAGCTGCTCTCAAAGTCCATCTCCTCAATTTTGGGATGATTCTTTGTCTATTCAGGTATTCCACAGATGCAGGGTACCTCAAGTTGATTGTGGAGATTTAATCTGCTGCTCCTGAGGCTGCTGGGAGAAATTTTCCTTTCTTTGTTCACACAGCTCCTGGTGTTCAGCTTTGGAGATGGCCCCGCCTCTGCGTGTAGGTTGCCTGAGGGCATCTTTTGGGAAGTCTGAAGTCTTCTGCCAGCATTCAGTAACTGTTCTTTAGGAGTTGTACCACATGTAAGTAGGTATAGTTTTGATGTATTTGTGGGAAGGAAGGTGATCTCCACGTCTTACTCCTCTGCCATCTTGAAGGCACCCCCTCTTAATTGTGTGTGCTGTCTCTTCCGAGGTTCCCTCTTGAGGTCCTAATTCAGCCAGAAATGATGGCTCCTGTGCTCCTGAACAGTCTTTGCTTTCCCTCTCAGGAACAGAATTGAACTTCAGGTACAGATTAAGGATGCGAAGACTTGCCTTTTATATGTAGGCTCAGTGGTGTCAGAGGCTCCTCAACAAGGGCTGGGAGTGATGGGGAAGATGGGAGTTAGCTCCAAAGAGCCACTTCATTCCAGGTCCTTGTTTTTGCTTCTCTCCCTTTTTGCTCAGTCTGTTGTTGTTAGAAAATGTTCACTGGAGGCATTTCCTGGCTGGTGGAGTCTGTTACTCCTTATCACTTCAATGGTTTAGCAGAAGCACCACTGCAGTGGGGACCCGAAGGGCTCACAGGGAACAGGAGATGACACCATTGCTAGGTCTCCAGCACCTGAAAGCTGACCTGGAGTGCTCCAGGGGCACTGCCAAGGGCCAGGTGGGATGCACTCTGAAATGATTTTTCTACTGATATTTTTGATATAGCAGTGTAGTATTTTAGAGTGTACCCTATTTTATGTAGCCTAGAATCAAAACACTACATACAAAACACATATTTCTAAATAGCAGAAAGAGACAGATTATTTTAGTCAAATTAAATTCAAGTGCCCCTTTCTAATAGAAGTAAACTTAAGCTAGTTTGGTACTTATTTCTTTCAGCTGTAACTTGATATCTACAGCATTTTTTCATTTAAATTCAAAACAGACTTGCAGAAACTTTCTTGTTAAGTATGAAACTGTCAAACCAGGCTCTGTGAATTCACACTTTGTAGAAGATGTTAATTGAAAGTGAAAGGTCAAAACAATGTGGTTCAATTAAGCTCTTGCAGAAAACATGGAAATCAAAAATCAGGTAGGCTCTGTGAAGAAAGCAGAGAGTTTACCACTTCAGGCTCTTTTCCTTCTTCAAATATTTGAGGCAGGTTCTATAAAAAGTATTTCTCACTGAGGTACTTCATCTTTAATATAGTGTTGGATGAAAGTTCCAGGTTTTTAATTGAGCATCACAAATTTTCAAATAGATTTGTAGATGCTGGTGATTGACAGCTGTTCTATATCCTAAAAAATGCTGTGTAAGACACAATTATTGTTAGGAAGCTATCCTAAAATGTATTTTTGTCTCTGATGGCATGGTGTATATCATCTTCCAGTTTCAGCCTCCTCAAGGTGTCAAGATGTATGTTTGCTATTTTTGCTTAAAATCAAACAGGACTTTGGAACATAAACAAAGCTAGTAAGGAGAATGGTCTAACTCAACCAATCCAAATCAGAAATTGTTTTGGAAACATTGGGTGCAATGGCCATGATAGAAATTATCTAGAATATTATCATGGCTCAAAGTGCCTTGGAATTTTCTATATATTCTTGGAAACATTTTGTGAGTTCCAACTTCAGTTTTCATTCATTCTTAGTGGAGAACTACATGTTCTTCTATTTTGAGTTGCCATCTTTTCAGGTGTTGTTTACTAACAAAAAGTATATCTTGTGTGTATCATTGTACTATTATATTTTATTTTCACTGGAGAATTATTCAAATTAGAAGGATTCACCAGCCAAGCTGAGCTACGTAAAACAATTTATGCAATACTGAAAACATTTTAGGACCCTCACTGGAAACTGAGCAGCTCTCTGATTATTAAAGTAAATATTGCATATCTTTCTTTCTGGATATTTTATCAGTTCTTCAGTGCTTTACTTATCGGCATATTAAATTTTGTTCTAGCAGGTAATTAGTTTACTTGTGTACCAGCTTGATTTTCTGAGGCATGTTTTAAGCTTTGTTCTGGCAGATGTAGAGTAGTGCTTGTTCTAGAGTTGAAATGTTACCGAACTCAGGTTTGGCTGCTTACTGCTCAAAAGACAATAATTCAGGAGGCAAGTGTCAGTAGAAAGGAAAGTTGCTTTAATCAAAAAAGCTGGCAATCTGGGGGAAAGGTGGACTTGTGTCCTAATAGCAACTCCAAAGATTTTGCTCAGTCATGACAGTTTTTAAAGGGAAAAAGGCCAGAAAGAATCTCAGTGAATCATCAAGGCAGAAGGTTGGGTTCTTCAT
Organism: Pseudorca crassidens; assembly: GCF_039906515.1. Classification (NCBI taxonomy): domain Eukaryota; kingdom Metazoa; phylum Chordata; class Mammalia; order Artiodactyla; family Delphinidae; genus Pseudorca; species Pseudorca crassidens. Next base: position 48,332,095 of record NC_090317.1, on the reverse strand, counting down.
CATTCTCCATTGCTTGCAGACTGGCTGACACTCTCTTCAGATGTTATCTTGCCTGCGTGATCTGCCTGCAGGATTGCTATGGGGGCTGTTGGGGGTAGAGAAGTAGTCACTCTTATTTCTTTTAATCTAGGAAAAGAATTAACATGTTAGACAAACATGGTGTGCATTCTGGAGAGCATGTCAGGAGTTAGTTTAAATTGCCTAGTGATCTCATTCCTATAATTAGGTTCTTTCAAGGTTACAGGGGAACAGAAATGGGCAAACAGGAAAGAGATAAAAGAACTGCTTTCAGAAGTAGCCTTATGCCTTAGGTGTGCAACTAAATCTTATGTGTATACCTCATCTGAAACTGTGATATTCAAGAATGTCTTTTCTATCTGGTGAATCAGAATTTGAATGACTACTAGTACTTTGAAAATTCTGTAATCTCCATTCAATTAATGAATCCTCAATAGTTGTTTTCTGCATTGCAAAAATGTGGATTAGTATTCTGCTAAAGACTCATTGGGGCTGTTCTGTGGATTTCTAGAACTTCTTCTCTGCATAGCTCCTCCTTGTCTGTTATCTTGCTTCACAAATTCCAGCCACCTACACAGCACCTAACTCTGAACTCTATATCTTCAGGTTGGCAAGATTGCCATGCTCTGTGTTCCACCTCTCTGAAAGCAGTCTGGAAAGTGCCTCTTGGCAGAAAATCAGGGCAATAATTGGGCTCACTTCCTGTGTTTCTCTTTTGTCAGCAAATTAGAACCTGTACCACCTATAGTGTAGTATCTGCAAACTATTGTTCCATATATTTTGTCAAATTTTATAGTTATTTACAGTGGGAGGGCTAGTCTGGTACTAGGTACTCCATCGTGGCTAATTGTGAAACTACAGCCCCACCAATTTTTATTTTGAACAATTTTGAACCTGCATAAAAGTTGAAAGAAGAGCATGCATACCCTTAACTTAGATTCACCAATTATTATTGTTGGGGAGGAAAAAATTTTTCTCTACCCTTCTACGTCATTCTGACTGGTCTAAGAATTAAGTTGACATGAGACAGGTTAACAGGAGAAAATCAAACAAAAATGTAATAACATGTATACATGAGAGAGACCTGGGAGAGCTGAGTAAATCTCCAAAATGGCCAAAATCTTCACCTTAAATATCATCTTCAGCTAAAGACAAAAGAGGGTGTTGAGGGTGGGCAGACCCAGTTGTGGGAGGTAACCAGGGAAAACACAGTAAACAAGGGTGATTGTGATCAGACTTAAGTCATTGCTTTCTCCATTGATAAGAGTTTCTAGAGATTTGGTCATCCTCTTCTTCCTGGTACAGCAAATGGAGATTTTCCTTATAAATGTAAATGTTTCTCACAGAAGGGTAATTCCTACTTGGTTTTCAGAGTTTTTCCTATGTCTGCTGTTTTTTAAAAAGTAACCAGCTTAAAATAATTAATATATCGGGTTTCCCTAGTGGCGCAGTGGTTGGGAGTCCACCTGCCGATGCAGGGGACACAGGTTCGTGCCCCGGTCTGGGATGATCCCACATGCCACGGAGCAGCTAGGCCCGTGAGCCATGGCTGCTGAGCCTGCGCATCTGGAACCTGTGCTCTGAAACGGGAGAGGCCACAGCAGTGAAAGGCCTGTGTACTGCAAAAAAAAAAAAAAGCCAATTTTATAAAATCAAAAAAGGCAAGAAGTGCTATTCTAGATCAAAGGAAGCTAAAGAGATATAAAAAATCAAATACAATAAGTGACTTTTGAATGGACCCTAGATTTAAAAATAAAACTCTAAAGAACTTTGGGGAAACAGTTGAAGAAATTTGAATATAGACTCTATTTAACAATGTTAAACTTGTTTGATGTGACTCTGATGTTGTGGTTATTTAAGATAATTTCCTTGTTCTCAGGAGATACATGCAGACATATTAAAAATGAAGTTTTATGCTATCTGAAACTTTATTTCAGATGGTTCAGCAAATAATAGATAATATAGGTAAAAGATAGAAAGACAAATCCATAACTAGAGTAATTTTGACATGATGATAATGAAGGGAAGAAGAATTTGCCACCCCAAAGTATGTCTGTTTGAGATATTATTTTTTTTATTTTTATTTTTTATTTTTTGCGGTACGCTGGTCTCTCACTGTTGTGGCCTCTCCCGTTGCGGAGCACAGGCTCTGGACGCACAGGCTCAGAGGCCATGGCTCATGGGCCTAGCCACTCTGCGGCATGTGGGATCTTCCTGGACTGGGGCATGAACCCGGACGCTCCAGATGCGCAGACGGTAACAGTGACGGTATGTCACTCCCATAATTCGTTGTCATAGGAGTTCCTGTCTTGCTAGTATTCTCTTTCTAGGGACTCTCTCTCCTTACTCAGCTTGAAAGAAATGAGCAGTCAAAATGAGAAGACCACATGGCAAGGAGATAAAGGTAACCTCAAACAAACAGTAAGACTGAAGCTGGGCCTTCAACTCCACAACCACAGGGAAATTAATTCTTCCAACAACTTGAATGAGATTTAAAGAGGATTCTTTCCCAGTTGAGCCTCAAGATAAAATGCATCCCAGCTGACACTTTGATTGCTGTCATGTGAAACGCTAAGTGGAGGACCCAGTTAAGATGTGCTTGGTTCCTGACCCACAAAAACTGTTAGATAATAATTATGTGTTGTTTTAAGCCACTAAGTTTGTGGTAATTAGTTATGCAGCAACAGATACCTAATACAACCATTCTTGTACTGTCACTTTGTGAATGTATGTTTTAATTTCCCTTTGGTAAATGCTTAGAATTGGTGGTTCTTCATGATGGTGTATGTTTATGAGAAATTCTAGTCATTTCTCCAAAGTTGTTTTTAACATTTTTACTTTATCATCGATACATGAGACTTCCAATGACTTTATATCCTTGACAACATTTAGTGTTGTCAGTCTTTTTAATTTTAGCAAGAATGTTAAGTGTAGAGTGGAATTTCATCATGGTTTTAATCTGCATTTCCTTGATGATCGGTGTTGAGCATTTACTCATGCACTTATCACCCCATTTGTGTATCTTCTTTTGTAAAGTGTTTGTTCAAATTATTATCTGATTTTTAATTTAGTTGTTGGTCTTTTTATTACTGATGTGTAAGTATTGTTTTTAATATATCACGAACATCAGCCTTCTATAATCACTTCATTTTGCAATTACGTTCTTCCAGTCTGTGGCTTATTTTCTTAAATTTGTGTTTTGATGAGAAATTTTTGATTTTGATGATATATCATTTTTTTAATGGTTTTTACTTTCTGTGATAAGAAATCCTTGACTGCCTCCAGGTCAAAAGACATTTTCCTATGTTTCTAGTCTATGATTTATAATTTTAACTTTTATATTTAGGTCTATGATCTGCCTAAATTAATTTTTACATCTAGTATAAAGTTGAGGTCAAGGTTATCCCTGTCTCCCCTGATCCCCTCCTCTATATAGATACTCAGTTATTCTAATGTAGGTTTTAAAAAGACTTTTCTTCAACAATTTTATTACTTTATCCCTTTTGTCAAAATCAAATAACCACAGAAGCCTGTGTCTAGTTCTGAATTCTCCATTCTGTTCCCTTGGTCTGTTTGCCAATCTGTATTGCCAGCACAATGGTTTCTTGATTACTGGAGTTTTGTAGTATGTACTTGTCATGTTGTGTAAGATATCCAGCTTCATTTTTTTCTCCCAAATTCCTTAGATACTCTAGGTCCCTTACCTTTCTATATAAATTTTATACTCAGCCTGTCAATTTCTACAAAAAAGCCTAGTAGAATTATGACTGGTATTACTTTGAATCTATCAGTTCATAGGGAGAGTTGTCATCTTAACAATTTGACTCTTCCAATTTCCATTTACTGGGGTCCTTTTAAATTTCTTCACAATGTTTTGTAGTTTTGGGGTTAGAAGTTTTACCTATCTTTTGTTAAATTCATCCTTGTCTATTAAATATTTTTGTAACTGTAAAAGCATTTAATTTTTTTTTTCATTTTCTAATTATTTGCTGTTTGTATAATGACAGTATTTTTGAACTATTACTTTATATCTATGATTTTGCCCTTGCTACCTAGAAAAATCGGCTAAACCCATCCCTAGCGCAACTGAGAAACTTCCAAACACATGAAAATCTGCTTGGTCTGCCCATTTTTTTTCTTAAATCGCCACACCTTTTCTCCCCACAGCTTGATGACAGCTGATGTCATCATCAGTACCTGTACAATTCTGTATTACTTAGTGGTGAATAAAAGTATCTTAGTTGTCCTTATGAACCATCAACCCTCTAAAATTGAATGGAACAACCTAGATTTTCTGTCACTTGCAAGATTATGTGATCATGGTCTTCAAACACACAGATGCTAAATCAAAACCACATGTGTATATGTGTGTGTGTTTAGAAATTTACACTTGTACTTGTTAGTGAAAATAGTATGATTTTATTTTATAGATGAGTAAATGGCCAAAATGACTATAATATACTACAGCAACAATGAAGTCATAAATGGGGAACAGATGGACCTTTCGCTAATTAGCACTTGACTAATCAGAGAAAGAAAGTCGGAGGTGGAGATAATTTATTCCAGTGTTTTTTAAACCTTTTTATTCTTTTTGTACCCATGCACTATTTTTTTCATAAGAAATCTTATGCAGAGCTCAAATATAAAACAATTAGAAAAAAAGCAGTGTTGCTCCAGTTTAAGTGATGATGGATGTCTTTGATCCCATGTGCATTCCTGTAGGGCCTTTTTTGCTATCCTGTGGCTTATGGGAAAAGTTGAGAAAACACAGTTTATTTCAAATTATCCTATTTTTAAAAAGTACAGACAATAATCTGTGTCCTTCAGTGTGGCCTAGCTATTTACAAAAATTTTTGTGTCCAAGCAAGTCACTTAACCTTCTCTTGGTATTAGTTTCTTATTTGTTAATTGGGGCACATGATACCTGTTGTACTTACCATAGAGTTATTGTAGGAATCAGATAAGACGAGACGTATTAAAAGGTGAAGAATTTTCCAAATGTAATATCATATCACTGCTATTATGAAAGTTGCTTCTCCATTGCAGGAACATTTTAGTGATAAAAATTATGGCTTGTAAAATAAAATAAACTTGTTATGTTTTAAGGACACTGCCATCTTATCAGGAGTATCATTCTTGTGGATTTTATCATGTGTCTTATTGTCTGTGGAAGGTAGATGATATTTGTGTGGTGAGCTGAAGCAGACCAACCACAAAGCAGGGGATCAGAATTGTTATAAATATACACAATATACTCAAACAATGTGGCATAGCATTGACAGTGACCAATGGGAGATAAGGTGGATCATTTTGAAATGTGGCCAATGGGTCTCAATTGAGTTTCTGATAGCCACAAACCCTGTAAACACTAACCATGGCTTGTGACTGAAGGATAGTCAGTCACTCTCTTACAGTCACTCTGAAGAAGTTTCTACTTACATGTCCATTTTATAGGCATGGATTCTGAATGTTGTATCTCTGGATATGGGATGGCAATGGTGTCAACATTACAAACAAACCATAGGTATTTGTGTTGAAATTTCCAAAGTCAAGCATAAGCAGTCTTTCTGATGATCCTCTACTGAGAGTTGAATAGGTGCAATGGTCTGACCTATAGTTTGTTTTTGAATTCATAAGCATTTGAAACTTGAAGTTTTCTTAGAATCAATAGAAGAGTGAGTTTATCAAAATTATTTGATAGATATTAATCAGGAAGCACGAAGTCACATACTTAGCTTTCAAAGTGCTCTCCTGCTCCTAGACCAAGTAGGCACATGAAAAGAAATGGAAGAGAAATGTTAGCTTCTCTGAGAGGAAAGCAATTAATTTTCTAAGTTTATATTCAGAACACATCCATAGCAAATATAATTTAAGTCCACATCATAAATATTTCACAAGAAAATGTTCACCAGTTCCCAGAACTTGAAGTCACCTCTTTGGACAACAGACCATTCTGAGATATGCCATCACCTTCATCTGGAAGATAGCTATTGCAGTGTATTTACTGTAGTGCTCCTTATTTTAGTAGAAACTATCTGTAAGGAATATCACAGTACCCTCTGTATTACATAGAAATAAAGAGGTCTAGTTTCTTATTGTTTTCATTGTTTTACCATCTAAACACTTCCTAGTTTAACATCTGGTGCTCAGAGGGTGTGAGGAGCTTGCTTATTTGATGTAGTGTTTTTGCAATGGCTTTGGAAAAAAAATAAGGCACTAAGTCCAATATCCTGAATAAAGCTCCTAAAAAAATCTAAAGTGTTTTTTCGTTGTTGTTATTCCAGATTACCATGTAGTTGTTTTTTTCTCCTTACAAGACAGTCATTAATGAAGTAGTAACCTACTTTGTAAACCATGGAAGGCACTTTTTTATATACATGTAGTCTCTACCCTGCATAAAAAGTCTAGATTTTCTGTGAAACCTAAAAAAGTCAGGGCCTAGCAGTGTGGCAATATGGGTAATGATAGTTAAATAAAACCAGAGTGCTAGACATAACTCAATTAACATTGGTACATGCGATCTAAGAAATTTGTTCTAATTACTCTCTAGGTTATGATCATCAGTACAAATTTCTGATATATGGGAGAGAAGGCTAGACCGAAGTGTTTGTATTTAAAGAGGTAAACATAAATGAGTCAATGAAAGACCCAGCCCTTAGTGCAATAACTCGAACAGTATAAGCTCTCAGAAGAATTTGTTGAATCATTGAAATATCCCTGTTTCATTCTATTTCAACTCCCTCCTCCTGGCTCACTTGTAAAATAATGTAAAACAAACTTTTAGGAAAGAAATGGGAAAATATTTTTATGGCCTCAGTGTAGGGGATTTTAAAAATCAGATGCAAAATATACTAACCAGAAAAGATAAGATCAATATATTAGACTACATTAAAAATGAGAACTTCTGTTCATTATGAAGAGTAAAATGGCAAGCCTGAAATTGAGACAATGTATTTACAATACATATAACTGTGCAATGATTAGTTTGTAGAATATAATTTTTAGAAACTACTACAAATCCATAAGTAAAAACCACAAACCAATAGCTAAAATGGGCAAAAGTTACTACAGGAATTTTTCAAAAGATGAAACAAACATGGAGAATAAAAACATGAAAAGATGTTTGTATCATTGCTGATCAGAGAAATACAATTTGAGAATACCATGAAATAGCATTTTGCACATCTGAAAAAATTATGATTATCATTATCAAATGTTGGTAAGAGCAAAGATCAATGGAAACAGAATCTGCTGAGGGAAGACTAAATTTGACACACACTTTGGAAAACAATTTGACATTAGCTTGCAAAATTAAACATCTCTATATCTTATGGCCCAGCAACTCTGAATTAGAAGTAGGTTTTAGGGGGACTCTTACACATGTTCGCTATGAGAATTGTATAGGAAATATTAATAACAGCATTGTTCATAATATTGCTAGGAGAATGGATAAATAAATGGATAAATAAATTTTGGTATATTGAAAAGATAGAGTATCATACAGCATTGAAAAACAATAACTTAGAGCTCACACAAAATTTGGATAAATCTTAGAAAAATAGTGAATATGTAAGTCACTATAGACTACAGTGACTACAGTCTGAGTAGTATGAATCCATTTTTATGAAGCTAAAAAACAAGCAAAACAAATAATGTATTGTTTAAGAATACATAAATATGCGATAAAACTATTTTCAAAAGCAAGTGATGATAAACATGTAATTGCAAATGGATGTACTACCTTTGGAGAAAGGTAGGAGGTTGAAATAGGGAAGAAGTATTAATACATAGGTAGAGTCAATGACTTTTGTAACTTGTAGCAGTGAGGTTGGGTGGTGGGCTCTCAGGTGTTTATTTTATTAGTATGTGTTATGGTTGCTAATATATGTTAAGTGTATTCTTTTATGTGCATTAAATATTATATAATATTCAGTTAAAAGATTCAAATAGCATGAGCTCCTGCTAATCAGGAACTACCCACTTCTTTACTGAATCCTTTATTGTTCACCCGATTTCTTTTTTTTTTTTTTTTTTTTTTTTTTTTTTTTTTGCTGTACGTGGGCCTCTCACTGCTGTGGCCTCTCGCGCTGCGGAGCACAGGCTCCGGACGCGCAGGCTCAGCGGCCATGGCTCACGGGCCCAGCCGCTCCGCGGCATGTGGGATCTTCCTGGACCGGGGCACGAACCCGCATCCCCTGAATCGACAGGCGGACTCTCAACCACTGCGCCACCAGGGAAGCCCCCCATTTCTTTTAATACTAATCAGACCCAGAACTGGAAGTACCCAGAGATTCTGTCTGTTGTCTCTGAGTTTCAGCTCTCAGCATCTCTCAGCATTAGACCAGTCCCACTGACTTTTGTTCACTAATTGTAGATTTCAACCTCTTATCCTGCCTACTACCCCAGTTAGTTATAGACAGATTTCTTGGATGATATTTCATGTCTAGAATTCTGAGGACTGTTGTCTATAAAGTCTCTGATTTAGTTTACCGGCTAGCTATTGGGATCCTGCTTTTCCATTTTGTTTGTCAAATATTTCCTCAACTGGGATTGAGATATCTGTGCTTCTTGGATAGTCCCCTACTTAGCTGGATGCACTTTCAAATTCCACCTCTATTGCTGGGAGTGGTCCCCTAGCACTTGCCCCCTGCCATTGGTTGTGTTCTACATTTATCCTTTGTCCTGCCTGCCTATATTATGGAGTGAAATTGTGAGACCTCTTGTCCAAGTCCTGAGTTAATATGAGGAGAATGAAGATGAAAAAGATAACTCTTTTTTTAAATTGAAGTATGATTGATTTACAAGGTTGTGCCAATCTCTGCTATACAGCCAAGTGACTCAGTTATACACATATAGACATTCTTTTTTTTATATTCTTTTCCATTATGGTTATCACAGGGTATTGAATATAGTTCTCTGTGCTATACAGTAGGACCTTGTTGTTTATCCATCCTATATATAATAGTTTGCATCTGCTAATACCAAACTCCCAGTCCTTCCCTCCCCCACCTCTCTCCCCCTTGACAACCACAAGTCTGTTCTCTATGTCCACAAGTCTCTTTCTGTTTTGCAGATAGGTTCATTTGTGCCACATTTTAGATTCCACATGTAAGTGATATCATATGGTATTTGTCTTTCTCTTTCTGACTTAATTCACTTAGTATGATAATCTTTAGTTGCATCCATGTTGCTGCAAATGGCATTATTTCATTCTTTTTTATGTCTGAGTAGTATTCCATTTTATATATGTACCACATCTTCTTTATCCATTCCTCTGTCAATGGACATTTAGGTTGTTTCCAGTCTTGGCTACACCTTATCCAGCATTTATTATTTGTACACTTTCTAATGATGGTCACTCTGATTGGTGTGAGGTGATAACTCATTGTAGTTTTGGTTTACATTTCTCTAATAATTAGTGGGGTTGAGCATCTTTTCATGTTCTTATTGGCCATCTGTATGTCTTCTTTGGAGAAATGTCTATTATGGTCTTCTGCCCATTTTTTGATTGGGTTGTTTGTTTTTTTGTTGTTGAGTTGTATGAGCTGTTTGTATATTTTGGAGATAAATATTTTCTCCCATTCCATAGGTTGTCTTGTCTTTTTTTAAATGGTTTCCTTTGCTGTGCAAAAGTTTGTAAGTTTGATTAAGTCTCATTTGTTTATTTTTATTTCTATTGCCTTGGGAGACTGACCTAAGAAAACATTGGTATGACTTATGTCAGAGCAGAGTTGCCTATGCTCTCTTCTAGGAGTTTTATGATGTCATGTCTTATGTTTAAGTCTTTAAGGCATTTTGAGTTTATTTTTGTGCATGGCATGAGGGTGTGTTCTAACTTCACTGATTTACATGCAGCTGTCTAACTTTTCCAGCACCACTTGCTGAAGAGACTGTCTTGAGATTGTTAAATATAGTAAAGATAGTAACTGCCATTCTTTTATTTCTTCAGTTCCGAGATACAGTCACATAAATATAGCTCAACTATTGTTTACAGGTACTGTGGTTCTTAGGAAAATGTTACATAAATATTGTCACATAGTAGGTTTCCCTTTCAGGTAGTACATTCAGGGAATAGGGTCTACTTATTTCTGGACAGAATTTGGCACACATAATTGAGTATGTATCACTACGTGCTAAAATGTGAAAACACTGATGACCCTTGAAATTTTTATCAGATCACAGCAAAAATTAATTCCGTTTTCATAATTTATCTTTCTCCTTTTCAAACAGAATATTAAAATTCCATTTTCCTGCATTTTGAGGTACTTTTAGCCAAATTCTTGGAAGGTAAAAGTTGTGAGGGTTTGAAGTCTTTTCTATTAAGATGCATTGTTCACATTTCCAAAGATTATTCTTTTGGGGCACTTATTTTCATCAGTCCCCCAAAAGGATTTTCTAAGCACTTGAGTATTTACTAAGATATGCTGAGATCCCATCTTTTTCTTTTAATTGCTTAATCAATATCTTCTGTTATTCAATCCTCTGATTTTCACCTTCAAAAATCTCTTTATGGCAATGAACTCTGCTCTCTTTAGAAGTATGTGTGTCCTTAATACTCCCAAGCAACATTTTCTAGAGAAGCTACTTGAAACCAAAGTAAAACATTTAAATATGTGTATCATTTGGTCCCCTTAAGCTATTCCTTCTATGTGTTAGAATTTTTTTTTAATCTCCAAGGACCAAGTTGAGTTCTAGGAAGAGATGTGAGATTCATCTTTTTGTGTTACATTTCTCCAGTCTTAGATATTAGAATCATGGATACATCTAGAATTGGGGTTGGAAGGGACCTGAAAAGTCATCTATCCCAACATTGCATTTAAATTTTTATTATTCAGACAAATTAGCAATTCAGTGACAATGGCATTGAAAAGAATCATAACTCTATCCCTTCTGTATGAGTAATGAATTTAGTAAAATGTGTTCTTGGGTCCCTAGAAACCATGTCTATAGCAGCCAGGAGAATGAGAATATAATTTCTGTCTGAAAATTAGAGGGAAAACTTTGTATGCTTATTTGCAATCAGAGAATGCTTTATTTTTTTCTTTTCTGAACAGTATAATGTGCATCCATTTGAGAAAGTACTACAAACCGTAGGTATGTGTAAATTTCCATTCAGGATTTGTTGTTTTCATAGCCCACTAATCAAATATCTGCTATAACTTCTCATTATGTAACTCTTCCTCTGAGATAAATTCTGACTCTTATCATTCTGTAGCCTACACTATTTTCAGCATCTTAGCATTTTTAATCATGATCATGTTTTGTTAAAACACATCCTTTAAAGAGTAGAATTATTCCAGGACTGCTTAATTTGAGGCTTTTTACTCCTGCCACCAGGCTACCAGATATGGCAAATGTAATTAATCTGTCAAAACACAAAAGTTGTGAATGTACTGTAGATTATGATTCATTTGAAGAAAAAAAGGAAAAAAATTAAAATTTAATATGTGCCATAAAGCACGTTAATAACATTTTCCAAAGTCTAATAGAGAAAAATTGGATACCTATTATACATGTGTGTGCATTAACCTGGGTTTTTACCAGATAACTGTTAAAATAGAGAACAACTTGAAATATATTCTCTTTTCATTAAATTGTGGCTTAAAGCAGAGCATGTAGAAAGTACGTGCTGAGTGAACATTTCAAATCTGCCTGGGCCAGTTTAGTCTATGGCTATGTCTATATAATATGAGCAAAAGAGTCAGAGCCACTGAATATATGCCAAATTGATTAACCTTTGGGTGGGCAGAAGGGAGAAAAGAGATCTTAATTAGTTAGGTTGTTTAATTTTAGCCTCTGGACAATATGGTGCTAGATCACCCAATCCAGTGCATTGCATTGCCATTTGATTCGGCTTCACTAAGAAACATTGATGTAAGTACTTTTCTTTGAATTTGTGCCTTGAATGGGTTGGTGATATCTGACAAGTAGATTTTAGAGCACCACCATATCTAAATGCCCCAACACCTGTTAGACTATGACTTATGAGCATTAATATGAAAATTTCCTTTTTGGTCTTTGTAATTTGTATTAAGATGTATTTATGCACCCTGCAAGCTCAGAAGAGGCAAAGGATTGATTCACCAAGAGAGAAACTCTGATCTGGTGGTATTCTAACCATCCCCCTGGCTATTCTCTCAGTAAATGCTAAAAAAAAAAAAAAAAAAAAAAAAATTCTCATCCAATTCTCATTTGGGCATATAGAACACCCTCATGGCTGATTAGAAATTTATTTACTTGTTCATCATTCATTCATTCTTTACAATCATTTATTCAGCATCTTCTATGTGACACACTGTAATAGGCACAGGGGGACACTAAGATGAAGAATGGTCATGTCTCTTCCCTAGAGAGGCTCTGCCTCAGTTGTGGCTTTAATAAATATCCAATAAGCTAGACACAGAGTATGGGGAAGCAGGGCCTTCCCACACTAAACTAAGGCCCTCCATGACTTTGATGTCGTACTTCATCTTGACCCAGCTGACTCTTTGATCTATTTTGTGGCCATAAGGAAACAGCGTGCAGGTGGTAGGGAAAAGCCTCAAAGGGTTACTGGGCTTCTGATTAGCCCCGTGATTTTAAACCAAAAGAAATGCTTCAAATGAGTAATTTAAATACAATACATGTCACAGTGTTAAATATCTTTTGTTTAAATTTCACTGCAGTATCCTGATAAGCCTTATTTGCACCTATTGTTAAAAGCAGATATGTGCTAGGAATACTGGCTCTAAAAATGCAACCAACAGAAAAGATGTTGGATTAAATTGAGTCTAACTTGCCTTCTTTCTCTTATTTGAACCTATCAGCATTATTTTAAAACACATTTCACATTATCTGCAGGTAGAAATTGCTGGTAGGCACAGGAAGGAAAAACCTCTTTACTACTGTATTCTGTTTCTTAAGGAAAGAGTTAGGAATAGGGCAAATGATAGGGGAACAGTAAATTGAGAAAGAACCAAAATGACAAATGCAAATTTCTCTCTAAATTTGACAAAGAGAATGTTGGTAAAAAGGGTAACTTGGTAGGAGTTAAATGGATGAGTCAAAAGTATAAAACCTTTTATGGACAGAAATCATCTATACTAATCTATTTTGTCAGCAGGGAGGAAAAACAGCAATTCAAATGTACTTTACAGAAAGACTATAAATGTTTATCCTTATCCAAAAAGGAAAATACATACATCAGTTTGTTTAAAACTTGACTTACTTGTATTTTCTGTGTTTGCTATGATATTCGTTTTTGGTTTTATGCCTAAAAATTTCAAGGTTCCTTTAATTATTTGACCAAGGAAATACATTGACATCATGTTGTATACAATAGACAGGGTTTACTCTAGAAAATTAGAGAAGAAACTCTGAATACATTTGCTTGGGTATAGACTAAAATGCAACTACATCTAAAATACATCTAAAATAATATAAAGCTCATATGTTGGCATTCATTAATAAGAACATATTGTTCAACTTCCAAAGATAATTATGTTTTATGAATACAGATATATTCAATGCAGATGTCAAACTGCCTGCTCAGTAATTAGTGTTACTTGCAGCTTGAGGAAAACTCAAAATTGATACACTAACTGCATTCAGGGATTATAGTACATAGGAAATAAATACAGCACATCATAAGGAATATATATACACTTAAACTAAGGAAATTATACTTCAGGCTCACTGATTTATCAGTTAAAACATGAGCTTTTAAAATTTGGTGCACGTTTTGGAGATGGTAATTTGTTGCATGTTTTGGACAATGACATACGCTATTTCAGTGTTTCTTAATAATTTAGATTTTTTTTTAATTGGGCCATGTCTTGCTCTGAGAAATGATAACCTTGGTTATCATTCTGCCTGAAGTCAGACTATGGTACAGTGAATCAGTTCTTTAGTTATGAATACTGTAGCACCATCAACCCTGCTTTTCTCTATATTTAAAGAAACAGTCTGTTGAATAGACAGGTAAGACTATGATTCTCATAATTTAGTATATATCATTTATGTGGTCAAGGTTCTCCAATTGAGTGTTTACCCATATAGCAAACACTAGAAGGAAGCTCAGGGTAGAAATTGACCATGCAATTTGTGATTTCATATTTGTTTCTGCTTGCAATCAAAGGCACAATATTGCTCAGAGCTAGTATGTTGTAAGCTTAACCAGCACATTTTCAATAGCTTTTATTTTGAGGACTAACAACGCAAAGATGATAGTTCCATGAGAACTTAAAACTAAGGATATATATCTCATCAGAGACAAGCATTCTGATGAAAAGAGAAAAATGTTCCAAGTGTAACAAAATAACCAATATTTGATTTCATTATGTAAAATAAAAACATGTCATCTGCTTTATCATACCTTACTTCATTCAAACTATACAAAACAAAACCACATGAGAAAAAATGTTTTTCTTCTATGTTAAACGTGAGAGAACTGATGCTCAACTAGAGCTAGGATTCAAGTCCATCTATATCTGACAGTGACTTGGTGCTATGCTGCCCCATGGTGTGTAAGTTAAATATTTCTAATTTCCTGTATCACCTGGTGAATAATAGTAATTAAAAAATTGATATTTATTTTGTATCTACTATGTATCCAGCTCTTTGCTAGATGCATTACATATATTATTTGATACTCACAACTCTTTGCATTAATCTCTGTTTTATGAAACTTTGAAACAGATACCTGAAGTTATAAGGTAATAAACTGGTGGAGTCAGGATTTGAACCCATGCGGTGTGATTTTGGTTCCCAAGTTCTTAACTCTAAACAAGGATGCACAGGCAAAATTCAAGTCCAATGGAGAGCTACATTTCTGCTATTGACATTCATAGAATCTCAGAGCTGTAAAAGGAATTTCTATGATATAGGTTAATCACTAGCCCAGTGCTTAAATCTTCTCTACAGCATCCTCACCAGGTGGTCACCCAACATATTCAATGGCAACATACACATGCTAGCTCATGTGCGTTTCTTTTTATGTATCACAGATGCTTTCAGCATCGATAAAATTAGGAATAAAATCTTAGCTACGTTGTAATAGCATGGAGATAATAAATGAGATTAAAAAATCTTGAAAAGCATTCATTATATAACTAGAAAGGATTTATTATTGGTTCCAAAATATTAGATACTGTATCAATACAGTGATAATATAATCCCCAATAGATGATAGTTCTTTCAAAAAAGTTTATCTGGTTTTATTATTATAAACACACCTTTAGTAATTCTATTTCTTCAGCAATAAAATACATTGTTGCCTTTAGATATTTAAAACAATTTTTTTGCATTGTTTGAAGCTGAAGAAACATAATTCTTCTCACTGGATTTGAGATTTTCTGGTTTAAAAGCCATATTAAATAAATAATTCTTTCTAGTTACCATCAATGGTACTAATTAGTCATGTGGATTAAATAGCTGATCCAAATTATGGATTGTTCAGGCATGTTGGCCACTTTTGCTTGTTTTATGTGATATGTCTAAAACATACTTACCTTGTTCACAACATTATTCTATGTAATATGTGAGTTTATCAAGTTAAAAGTCTTAGTTTCTGTTCTTAGATAACATAAATTTGACAATTGTGCCATTTAAAATTACTCTGAAAAAATTAGTTTCTGTTATTCTAGTAAATCTTAATCAGTAGTTGTTTTCATATGTCACAGTGGTTTCATATCAATCAACCCATATCAGAACCCCTCATCTCTCATATTCTGTCTGTTCTTTCGACTCTATGACCTAAGTTCTTTACAAATTGTTCCATTTATTTACATTGTCATCTCCACTACCATAGTTCAGGATGTATCATAGCTGATAAACTTTAAGGTAATGTTTGAAAACAAGCAACAAGTCTTATATGCTCCTAGTTTTTTTTATTGGACTGGATTAAAAGTTCTGAGGATGAAAAACATTAGTAAGAGTGTAGCAGAAGTTGGTGAAGATCAATTCTAGCAAAAGAAATATAAAATAAAACATTGCCTGATCCTTCCTCAGTAGGTCCATCATCTCTTACTTTTCTCAGTTTTTCAAGAATTCATAATATATAACTCAGTTTGTGAATACATGTCTTCTTTCATTGAATCTCAGATGCTATCAATTATAAGATGCACCATTATTTTATGGATCACTAAAAACAAACTAAGGATGCTGCCAATTAAGTTATGGTACTCCATCAATTATAAGATACATCTAGATTTCAGAGGTGTAAAAAAATGTATGTCTAAGAATCAAAGCATTATGAAATTTATTTACATATAATAATCATACATATTTATTGTCTGTCTTTTCCACTAGACTTTAAGATTCAGGAGTCCAGGAACCATGTCTATTTTTTCATCATTACATACTCAGAGAAATTACTATAATATTTGTATAAAACCAGTGCTAAGTAAAAATTTATTAAAGGAATGAATGACATAGGTGGGCTTTTAAAATACTTCCTATGGCTCAATGCTATACTGAATACTGTGTGAGTTTATTTTGTGTGTGGCAGGGTAGGATGGTGAGCATTTATTTACGACCTGCAGAAAGAGATCTAAGAATTATCAAGAATCACAGCACTGGAAGGCTGACTGAGTATACAGTCTAACTCTTGACACTAAAGAAGGATCCAAATAGGGGAGTACACAAGAATTTCCACTCAGTATTGTGTCTGAACATGCTTCCCTGGAAAAGTGCCACCTGACCCTTTGGCATATGGCTATTCTAAGAGGAGAGATAAGGAGCTGTTAAAAGCTGAATGTCCATCAAAGGAATTTTGGTCTGGATTTCTAAAAGACTAATAGCATCAAAGTAAGGATGCATTTGTTTAGGTTAAAAAATGCAGAACAACTATTTATGTACAAGACTTGATCTATTTTTATTTCACCATGTGGAGTAGTTTTTCATGCACATAAATTATGAAAAATTCTCAAACTTTGTTGAGCAATTGTAAAATGTAGGTTCCTTTTTCCTACCTCCAGATATTTTCTGCATTTAGTTTTCTTATTCAAATATAACTTCTGGAAATTCTTCAAAGAAAACTGGTATAGAACTGATGAATTTTTTTTAATGTGTGCAGAAGATTCTATTTTGAAGCTGTAGCATGATTTATTCACTAGTGCACCTATTGAAAGACATTCACCTATTTTTCATTTTTTGTCATTATGAACAATGCTGTAATACACACACACACATATATATATATTTATACATATACACACACACGTATATAATCCTTATATATTGGTGTTTTTATTTTTGTGTTTATATTTCCTAAAATTGAGATTTCTAGATTGAAGAGGATATCAACAATGCTTCCAGAAAAGCTTCATCAATTAATGCATAAATTTCTCTAGCAACCTATGAGAACAGCTTTTCCCCCATATCTAAATTATAGATATATGTTATTGCTGTCTTTCCATGGCATTACATTTTTTTTATTCAAACAGAAAGTCACAAAAATTATAATCATCCTCATCACTTCACTCAATCCCATGTAATTAATTTTTTTTCTTCTTGATCTTTTGTTAGCACTTTTATGAATTCATCAGTTTTCCATTAGAGTTCTGAAAATGCTTATTCATTCAGTTCAGCAGTATAGTCAGTTACCAGAAACCTGTGCTTGTCAGAGTCTTTTCCATGAATTCCTTGAAGATGAAATCCTTTTATAGGAACATTTTTGCAAAAGCATCAGAGTACACCCAGAACTGTCTGTAAATGACAAAAGACTTAAAACTGACCATGGTTAAATATTTGATGAAAGTTCATAATAATACAATTGACAAGGAAATTTAGTTATTTCTGAGACATACATTTTAAAATAATAACTAGAATTATGACTTATAACATTATACCAGAGCATATAAGACTTTTAGGAATTTCATGTAATGTCTGAAACATTTATATTAATATATTTCTGTACAAATAACCCAAAGAAAGTTTAGTATTAGTTGTTGTTTTGTTTTTAAATTTTATTTAATTTATTTTTTTATACAGCAGGTTCTTATTAGTCATCAATTTTATACACATCAGTGTATACATGTCAATCCCAATCACCCAATTCATCACACCACCTCCCCCACCCCCCCGCCGCTTTCCCCCCTTGGTGGCCATACATTTGTTCTCTACATCTGTGTCTAAATTTCTGCTCTGCAAACCGGTTCATCTGTACCATTTTTCTAGGTTCCACATATATGCGTTAATATACGATATTTATTTTTCTCTTTCTGACTTACTTCACTTTATATGACAGTCTCTAGATCCATCCACGTCTCAACAAATGACCCAATTTCGTTCCTTTCTATGGCTGAGTAATATTCCATTGTATATATGTACCACCACTTCTTTATCCATTCGTCCGTCGATGGGCATTTAGGTTGCTTCCATAACCTTGCTACTGTAAATAGTGCTGCAATGAATATTGGGGTGCATGTGTCTTTTAGAATTATGGTTTTCTCTGGTATATTCACAGTAGTGGGATTGCTGGATCATATGGTAATTCTATTTTTAGTTTTTTAAGGAACTTCCATATTGTTCTCCATAGTGGCTGTATCAATTTACATTCCCAACAACAGTGCAAGAGGGTTCCCTTTTCTCCACACCTTCTACAGCATTTGTTGTTTGTAGATTTTCTGATGATGCCCATTCTAACTGGTGTGAGGTGATACCTCATTGTAGTTTTGATTTGCATTTCTCAAATAATTAGTGATGTTGACCAGGTTTTCATGTGCTTCTTGACCATCTGTATGTCTTCTTTGGAGAAATATCTATTTAGGTCTTCTGCCCACTTTTGGATTGGGTTGTTTGTTTCCTTAATATGGAACTGCATGAACTGTTTATATATTTTGGAGATTAATCCTTTGTCCATTTATTCATTTGCAAAATTTTTCTCCCATTCTGAGGGTTGTCTTTCAGCCCTGTTTATGGTTTCCATTGCTGTGCCAAAGCTTTGAAGTTTCATTAAGTCCCATTTGTTTATTTTTGTTTTTATATCCATTACTCTAAGAGGTGGATCAAAAAAGATCTTGCTGTGATTTATGTCAAGGAGTGTTCTTCCTTTGTTTTCCTCTAAGAGTTTTATAGTGTCTGGTCTTACATTTAGGTTTCTAATGCATTTTGAGTTTATTTTTGTGTATGATGTTAGGGAGTGTTCTAAATTCATTCTTTTACATGTAACTGTCCAGTTTTCCCAGCACCATTTATTGAAGACACGGTCTTTTCTCCATTGTGTATCCTCGCCTCCTTTGTCATAGATTAGTTGACCATAGGTGCATGGGTTTATCTCTGGGCTTTCTATCTCGTTCCATTGATCTATGTTTCTGTTTTTGTGCCAGTACCATATTGTCTTGATTACCGTAGCTTTGTAGAGTAGTCTGAAGTCAGGGAGTCTGATTCCTCCAGCTCTGTTTTTTTCCCTCAAGACTGCTTTGGGTATTCCGGGACTTTTGTGGCTCCATACAAATTTTAAGATTTTTTGTTCTAGTTCTGTAAAAATTGCCATTGGTAATCTGATCGGTATTTCATTGAATCTGTAGATGCTTTGGGTAGAATAGGCATTTTCACAATATTGATTCTTCCAATCCAAGAACATGGTATATCTCGCCATCTGTTGGTATCATCTTTAATTTATTTCATCAGTGTCTTATACTTTTCTGCATACAGGTCTTTTGTCTCCCTAGGTAGCTTTATTCCTAGGTAGTTTATTCTTTTCGTCGTAGTGGTAAATGGGAGTGTTTCCTTAACTCCCATTTAAGTGTATAGGAATGCAAGAGATTTCTGTGCAAGAGAATGTAGAGGAATGCAAGAGATTTCTGAGCATTAATTTTGCATCCTGCTACTTTACCAAATTCATTGATTAGCTCTAGTAGTTTTCTGGTTGCATTTTTTAGGATTCTCTACGTATAGTGTCATGTCATCTGCAAACAGTGACAGTTTTAATTCTTCTTTTCCAATTTGTATTCCTTTTATTTCTTTTTCTTCTCTGATTGCCATGGCTAAGACTTCAAAAATTGTGTTGAATAATAGTGGTGAGAGTGGACATCCTTGTCTTGTTCCTGATCTTAGAGGAAATGCTTTCAAGTTTTCACCTTTGAGAATGATGTTTGCTGTGGGTTTGTCATATATTGCCTTCATTATGTTGAGGTAGGTTCCTCTATGCACACTTTCTGGAGAGTTTTTATCATAAATGAGTGTTGAATTTTGTCAAAAGTTTTTCTACATCTATTGAGATGATCACATGGTTTTTATTCTTCAATTTGTTAATATGGTGTATCACATTGATTGATTTGTGTATATTCGAGAATGCTTGCATCCCTGGGATAAATCCCACTTGATCATGGTGTATGATCCTTTTAATGTGTTGTTGGATTCTGTTTGCTAGTATTTTGTTGAGGATTTTTGCATCTATATTCATCAGTGATATTGGTCTGGAATTTTCTTTTTTTGTAGTATCTTTGTCTGGTATTGGTATCAGAGTGATGGTGACCTTGTAGAATGAGTTTGGGAGTATTCTTTCTTCTGCAATTTTTTGGAAGAGTTTGAGAATGATGGGTGTTAGCTCTTCTCTAAATGTTTGATAGAATTCACCTGTGAAGCCATCTGGTCCTGGACTTTTGTTTGGTGGAAGCTTTTTAATCACAGTTTCAATTTCATTTCTTGTGATTGCTCTGTTCATATTTTCTGTTTCTTCCTGGTTCAGTCTTGGAAGGTTATACTTTTCTACAAATTTGTCCATTTCTTCCAGTTTGTCCATTTTAATGGCATAGAGTTGCTTGTAGTAGTCTCTTAGGATGCTTTGTATTTCTGTGGTGTCTGTTGTAACTTCTCCTTTTTCATTCTAATTTTATTGATTTGGGTCCTCTCCCTCTTTTTCTTGATGAGTCTAGCTAATGGTTTATCAATTTTGTTTATTTTCTCAAAGAACCAGCTTTTAGTTTTATTGATCTTTGCTATTGTTTTCTTTGTTTCTATTTCATTTATTTCTGCTCTGATCTTTATGATTTCTTTCCTTCTGCTAACTTTGGATTTTGTTTGTTCTTCTTTCTCTAGTTCCTTTAGGTGTAAGGTTAGATATTTTATTTGAGGTTTTTCTTGTTTCTTGAGGTAGGCTTGTATAGCTATAAACTTCCCTCTTAGAACTGCTTTTGCTGCATCCCATAGGTTTTTGGATCGTCATGTTTTCATTGTCATTTGTCTTTAGGTATTTTCTGATTTCCTCTTTGATTTCTTCAGTGATCTCTTTGTTATTTAGTAACATATTGTTTATCCTCTATGTGTTTGTGTTTTTTACATTTTTTTCCCTGTAATTGATTTCTAATCTCATAGCATTGTGGTCAGAAAAGATGTTTGACATGATTGCAATTTTGTTAAATTTACTGAGGCTTTATTTGTGACCCGAGATGTGATCTGTCCTGGAGAATGTTCTGTGCACACTTGAGAAGAAAGTGTAATCTGCTGTTTTTGGATGGAATGTCCTATAAATATCAATTAAATCTCTCTGGTCTATTGTATCATTTTAAGCTTGTGTTTCCATATTGATTTTCTGTTTGGATGATTTGTCCTTTGGTGTAAGTGAGGTGTTACGTCCCCCACTATTATTGTGTTACTGTCGATTTCCTCATTTTTAGCTGTTAGCATTTGCCTTATGTATTGAGGTGCTCCTATGTTGGGTGCATGTACATTTATAATTGTTATATCTTCTTCTTGGATTGATCTCTTGATCATTATGTACTGTCCTTCCTTGTCTCTTGTAACACTCTTTATTTTAAAGTCTATTTTATCTGATATGAGTATTGCTACTCCAGCTTTCTTTTGATTTCCATTTGCATGGAATATTTTTTTCCATCCCCTCACTTTCAGTCTGTATGTGTCTTAGGTCTGAAGTGGGTCTCTTGTAGACAGCATATATATGGGTCTTGTTTTTGTATCCATTCAGCGAGCCTGTGTCTTTTGGTTGGAGCATTTAATCCATTCACGTTTAAGGTAATTATTGATATGTATGTTCCTATGACCATATTCTTAATTGTTTTGGGGGTGTTTTTGTAGGTCGTTTTCTTCTCTTGTGATTCCGAATAACTTAGAGAAGTTACTTTAGCATTTGTTGTACAGTTGGTTTAGTGGTGCTGAGTTCTCTTAGCTTTTGGTTGTCTGTAAAGTTTTGATTTCTGCATCGAATCTGCCTGAGATCCTTGCCAGGTAGAGTAATCTTGGTTGTAGGTTCTTCCCTTTCAGCACTTTAAGTATATCATGCCACTGCCTTCTGGCTTGTAGGGTGTCTGCTGAGAAATCAGCTGTTAACCTTATGGGAGTTCCCTTGTATGTTATTTGTCATTTTCCCCTTTCTGCTTTTAATAATTTTTCTTTGTCTTTAATTTTTGTCAGTTTGATTACTCTGTGTCTTTGTGTGTTTCTCCTTGGGTTTATCCTGTAAGGGACTCTCTGCACTTCCTGGACTTGGGTGGCTATTTCCTTTCCCATGTTAGGGAACTTTTAGACTATAATCTCTTCAAATAATTTTTTGGGTCCTTTCTCTCTCTCTTCTCCTTTTGCAACCCCTATAATGTGAATGTTGTTATGTTTAACGTTGTCCCACATGTCTCTTAGGCTGTCTTCATTTCTTTTCATTCTTTTTTCTTTATTTTGTTCCACAGCAGTGAATTCCACTATTCTGTCTTCCAGGTCACTTATTCGTTTGTCTGCCTCAGTTATTCTGCTATTGATTCCTTCTAGTGTATTTTTCATCTCAGTTATTATATTGTTCATCTCTGTTTGTTTGTTCTTTAATTCTTCTATATCTTTGTAGAAAAGTTCTTGCATCTTCTCAGTCTTTGCATCCATTATTTTTCTGAGGTCCTGGATCATCTTCACTATCATTATTCTGGATTCTTTTTCTGGAAGGTTGCCTCTCTCCACTTCATTTATTTGTTTTTCTGGGGTTTTATCTTGTTCCTTCATCTGGTACATAGCCTTCTGCCTTTTCATTTTTTCTATCTTTCTGTGAAAGTGGTTTTTGTTCCACAGGCTGCAGGATTGTATTATTTCTTGCTTCTGCTGTCTGCCCTCTGGTGGATGAAGCTATCTAAGAGGCTTGTGTAAGTTTCCTGATGGGAGGGACTGGTGGTGCGTAGAGCTGACTCTTGCTCTGGTGGGCAGAGCTCAGTAAAACTTTAATCTGCTTGACTGCTGATTGGTGGGGCTGGGTTCCCTCCCTGTTGGTTGTTTGGCCTGAGGCAACCCAACACTGGAGCCTACCTGGGCTCTTTGGTGGGGCTAATGACGGACTCTTGGAGGGCTCCTGCCAAGGAGTATTTCCTGAACTTCTGCTACCAGTGTCCTTGTCCCCACAGTGAGCCACAGCCACCCCCAACCTCTGCAGGGGACCCTCCAACACTAACAGGTAGGTCTGGTTCTGTCTCCCCTGGGGTCACTGCTCCTTCCCCTGGGTCCCGATGTGCACACTACTTTGTGTGTGCCCTCCCAGAGTGAAGTCTCTGTTTCCCCCAGTCCTGTTGAAGTCCGGCAATCAAATCCCAGTAGGCTGCAAAGTCTGATTCTCTAGGAATTCCTCCTCCCGTTGCCGGAACCCCAGGTTGGGAAGCCTGACGTGGGGCTCAGAACCTTCAATCCAGTGGGTGGACTTCTGTGGTACGTGTTCTTCAGTCTGTGAGTCACCCACCCAGCAGTTATGGGATTTGATTTTACTGTGATTGCACCCCTCTTACTGTCTCACTGTGGCTTCTCCTTTGTCTTTGGATGTGGCGTATCTTTCTTGGTGAGTTCCAGTGTCTTCCTGTTGATGATTGTTCAGCAGCTAGTTGTGATTTTGGTGTTCTCACAAGAGGGAGTGAGAGCATTTCCTTCTACTCCGCCATCTTGGTTCCTCCTAGCTCAGCATTACAATTTTATATAGTCTAATATGTGTACTTTTTTTTTCATTTAAAACTCCTGAGTTTCCAGTTTGGGTTAAGAAGCTGATCATTTCTCTGGGCCCCAGATTTTATATATAAACTCCTGTGTGTTCTTACATGACTTTTATTGTTTTATCCACATTTAAACCTTGAATCAATCTGAAGCTCATTAATGTTTTTGTTCATGTCTTAACTGAAGGTTTAAGTTTGTTTACTTTTAGATTTTTTTATGCCAGTGACATTTATGGAAAAGAATCCAGCCTTTGCTCAAAGGATTAAAATATTACTTTTGTCATATTTACATTCTTGTATATATTGGAATCTATTTCAGTTTTCTCCATTGTGTTTTATTGATCTACTTGCATATGACTATACCAATACCATACTGATTTTATTAAAGAGGATTTACAGTATATTTATAAAGCAAGGATCAACCAACCTATTTTTTCATATTTTTTGACTATACTTTGTCATTTAATCTTCAATATAAATTTTAAGATAGTTTAATGCAATTAGGAAACAACAACATTCTT
This sequence comes from Pseudorca crassidens, assembly GCF_039906515.1. Taxonomy (NCBI): domain Eukaryota; kingdom Metazoa; phylum Chordata; class Mammalia; order Artiodactyla; family Delphinidae; genus Pseudorca; species Pseudorca crassidens. The sequence goes on along the minus strand of NC_090317.1, from coordinate 48,307,665 downwards.
GGGATTCTAATTGGAATTGTATTGATTTGAGACATTAGTTTTGGGATAACTGATAGTTTTATCATATTCGTTCAGACCTTGTTTTAAATTCTTCTGTGTTTATCATTTTCTCCATATAGGTTCTTTGACTTTGCTTTTTTTTTAAATTTTTATTTATTTATTTATTTATTTTTGGCTGTGTTGGGTCTTTGTTTCTATGCGAGGGCTTTCTCTAGTTGCAGCGAGCAGGGCCCACCCTTCATTGCGGTGTGCGGGCCTCCCACTGTTGCGGCCTCTCGTTGTGGAGCGCAGGCTCCAGACGTGCAGGCTCAGTAGTTGTGGCTCACGGGCCCAGTTGCCCCGTGGCATGTGGGATCCTCCCGGACCAGGGCTCGAACCCGTGTCCCCTGCATTGGCAGGCGGACTCTCAACCACTGTGCCACCAGGGAAGCCCTGACTTTGCTTTTATTTCCATTTATTTAGTTTTTCACTCTAGTGAGTAAAATATTTTTTCCATTGACTCTTCTACATTCTTACTGCTAGAATCACAAACAGCAGTTAATATTTGTATATTTATGTATTACTCAAACAACTCATCAAATTCTCTTCTTAGTTTCTTTTTCTATAGAGTATATGTAGTTTTATAGATAAACTATCATGCAATCATTTTATCTATTTTCTGATATTTATACCAGTTATTTGTCTTATCCAAGAATATCCAAAACAATGCTGAAAATAATGATAAAAACTTACTGATTTTAACTGTATTGGTTTTAAGATCTGACTCTTTGAGACAATATTCATTTGAGGGTTTTGATAGTATTTATTATATGTAAATAGTTTTCTTCAATTACTATCTTATTTAGATAACTTACTAGAAATGGCTACTGAACTTTTTTGAATAAGTTTTTAACATTTGTTGATAAAATACTACTGCTTTTCTCCTTTAATTTATTTATTAAATGTATTATGTAGATAGATTTCCTGATAAAAAAAAAACACTTTGCATCTGTGGAACATTAATTGGCTACAGTGTATTATAATATGATATATCAATTATATTTTCTAATATGTTATAATATTTAGAATGTTTTCATCTATATTCATATTGGTTTATAAGGTTTATTTTAATACCATTTTCATAGTCATGGTAATAAACTTATGCTGTCTACATAAAATGAATTGGAATTTTTTTCATTTTTTCTCTGGAAATAGTTTAAATAAATTTGAAATTATCTGTACATTAAAGATTTGACAAATTCAACTTTGAATCAATCTGCTCCTGCTTTTACAATGATCGTTCTTGAACCACATTTTCAATCACTTTATCATAATTAGGTTATTAAGGTTTCCAATACTTTTGGGTTAATTTTTAGAAATTATGTTTTGTTAGAAGATCATCAATTTTTCTCTAGGTTTGAAAATTTGTTGTCTTGGAACTGTGTGTTGAATTCTCTTCAGAGGATAATTTTGATATATTAATCTCTTCAATATCTGTGGTTAAGTTTCATTTATAATTCTAATATTGTGCATTTGCTCTCTTTCTTCCTTAACTATGCGTTTGAGATAGATAGCTATTTAATTCATTTTTTCTAAAACAGATTTTATATTTATTTGTTCATATATTTTACTTTCTAACTTATTGATTTCAGCTTGTCTATTAATTCCTACTTCCTACAAGTTTGATCTTGTAGTTCTCTCAAATAATATAATGAGAAAGAAGATCATATATTTTCATATTTCCTTTTTAATATAAAAACATTTAAGTCTGTTTATTTTCTTCTAAGTATAGAGATCTCGGTATCCTATAGGTTTTGATAGAAATGTTTTCTGTTTCAGTTTATTCCATATGGGTTTAATTTCAATTTTGATGGCCTTTGTGAACCAAATATCATTTAGAGTTGATTTTTCTAATTCCTATATATTTAACATTTTTTGTTTTTGGCAATCATTTTATAACTTTTTTTAACATCTTTATTGGAGTATAATTGCTTTACAACAGTGTGTTAGTTTCTGCTTAATAACAAAGTAAAACAGCTATACATCTACATATATCACCATATCCCCTCTCTCTTGCGTCTCCCTCCCATCCTCCATATCCCATCCTTCTAGGTGGTCACAAAGCACTGAACTGAACTCCCTGTGCTATGCAGCTTCTTCTCACTAGCTATATATTTTACGTTTGGTAGTGTGCATATGTCCATGTCTCTCTCTCACTTTGTCCCAGCTTACCCTTCCCCCTCCCTGTGTCCTCAAGTCCATTCTGTATGTCTATGTCTTTATTTCTGTCCTGCCGATAGGTTCCACAGAACCATTTTTTTTTTTAGATTCAATATATATGTGTTAGCATATGGTATTTGTTTTCTCGTTCTGAGTTTCTTCACTCTGTATGACAGACTCTACGTCCATCCACCTCACTACAAATAACTTAATTTTGTTTCTTTTTATGGCTGAATAATATTCCATTGTATATATGTGACATATCTTCTTTACCCACTCATCTGTCGATGGACACTTATGTTGCTACAATGTCCTGGCTACTGTAAATAGAGCTGCAATGAACATTGTGGTACATGGCTCTTTTTGAATTATGGTTTTCCCAGGGTAAATGCCCAGTAGTGGGATTGCTAGGTCATATGGCAGTTCCGTTTTTAGTTTTTTAAGGAAACTCCTTACTGTTCTCCATAGTGTCTGTATTAATGTACATTTCCACCAACAGTCCAAGAGTGTTCCCTTTTCTCCACACCCTCTCCAGCATTTATTGTTTCTAGATTTTTAGATGATGGTCATTCTGACTGGTGTGATGTGATAGATACCCCATTGTAGTTTTTTTTTTTTTTTTTTGGCGATACACAGGCCTCTCACTGTTGTGGCCTCTCCCACTGCGGAGCACAGGCTCCAGATGCGCAGGCTCAGCAGCCATGACTCACGGGCCTAGCCGCTCCACAGCATGTGGGATCTTCCCGGACTGGGGCACGAACCCGTGTCCCCTGCATCGGCAGGCAGACTCTCAACCACTGCGCTGCCAGGGAAGCCCCCCATTGTAGTTTTGATTTGCATTTCTCTAATCATTAGTAACATTGAGCATTCTTTCATGTTTGTTGGCAATCTATATATTTTCTTTGGAGAATGTCTATTTAGGTTTTCTGCCGAGTTTTGGATTTTTTTTTTTTTTTTTTTTTTTGATATTGAGCTGCATCAGCTGCTTGTAAATTTTGGAGATTAATCCTTTGTCAGTTGCTTCATTTGCAAATATTTTCTCCCATTCTGAGGGTTGTCTTTTCGTCTTTTTTATGGTTTCATTTGCTGTGCAAAGGCTTTTAAGTTTCATTAGGTCCCATTTGTTTATTTTTGCTTTTATTTCCATTTCTCTAGGGGGTGGGTCAAAAAGGGTCTTGCTGTGATTTATGTCATAGAGTGTTCTGCCTATGTTTTCCTCTAAGAGTTTGATAGTGTCTGGCCTTCCATTTACATCTTTAATCCATTTTGAGTTTATTTTTGTGTATGGTGTTTGGGAGTGTTCTAATTTCATTCTCTTACATGTAGCTGTCCAGTTTTCCCCAAACCACTTATTAAAGAGGCTGTCTTTTCTCCATTGTATATTCTTCCCTCCTTTATAAAAAAATAAGGTGAGCATATTTGCCTGGGTTTATCTCTGGGCTTTCTATCTGGTTCCATTGATCTATATTTCTGTTTTTTTGTGCCTGAACAATACTGTCTTGATTACTGTAGCTTTTTAGTATAGTCTGAAGTCAGGGAGCCTGATTCTTCCAGCTCTGTTTTTCTTTCTCAAGATTGCTTTGCTATTCAGGGTATTTGTGTTTCCATACAAATTGTGAACTTTTTTGTTCTACTTCTGTGAAACATGCCATTGGTAGTTTGATAGAGATTGCACTGAATCTGTAGATTGCTTTGGTAGTATAGTCATTTTCACAATGTTGAGTCTTCCAATCCAAGAACATGGTATATCTCTCCTTCTGTTTGTATCAACTTTAATTTCTTTCAGCAGTGGCTTATAGTTTTCTGTATACAGGTATTTTTTCTCCTTAGGTAGGTTTATTCCTAGGTATTTTATTCTTTTTGTTGCAATGGTATATGGGAGTGTTTTCTTAATTTCTCTTTCAGATTTTTCATCATTAGTGTATAGGAATGCAAGCGATTTCTGTGCATTAATTTTCTATCCTGCTACTTTACCAAATTCATTGATTAGCTCTAGTAGTTTTCTGGTAGCATCTTTAGGATTCTCTGTATATAGTATCTTGTCATCTGCAAACAGTGACAGTTTCACTTCTTTTCCAATTTGGATACCTTTTATTTCTTTTACTTCTCTGATTGCTGTGGATAAAAATTCCAAAACTATGTTGAATAATAGTGATGAGAATGGGCAACCTTGTCTTGTTCCTGATCTTAGAGGAAATTGTTTTATTTTTTCACAATCAAGAATGATGTTGGCCATAGGTTTCTCATGTATGTCCTTTATTATGTTGAGGTAAGTTCCCTCTGTGCCTATTCTCTGGAGAGTTTTATCATAAATTGGCATTGAATTTTGCTGAAAGATTTTCTGCCTCTATTGAGATGATCATATAGTTTTCTCCTTCAATTTATTAATATGGTTTATCACAATGATTGATTTGCACATATTGTAGAATCCTTGCATTCCTGGTATAAACCCCACTTGATCATTGTGTATGATTCTTTTAATGTGCTGTTGGATTCCCTTTGCTAGTAATTTATTGAGGAGGTTTGCATCTATGTTCATCAATAATATTGCCCTGTAGTGTTCTTTCTTTGTGATATCTTTGTCTGGTTTTTGTATCAAGTTGATGGTGGCCTTGTAGAATGAGTTTGGGAGTGTTTCTCCCTCTGCTATATTTTTGAAGAGTTTGAGAAGGGTAGGTGTTAGCTCTTCTCTAAATATTTAGTAAAAGCCACCTGTGAAGCCTTCTGGTCCTGGGCTCTTCTTTGTTGGAAGATTTTTAATCACAGTCTCAATTTCAGTGCTTGTAATTGGTCTGTTTATATTTTCTATTTATTCCTGGTTCAGTCTCAGAATGTTCTGCTTTTCCAAGAATTTGTCCATTTCTTCCAGGTTGTCCAATTTATAGGCATATAGTTGCTTGTAGTAATCTCTCATGATCCTTTGTATTTTTGCAGTGTCAGTTATTACTTCTTTTTCATTTCTAACTGTATTAATTTGAGTCTTCTCCCTTTTTTTCTTGATGAATCTGGCTAATGATTTATCAATTTTGTTTATCTTCTCAAAGAAACAGCTTTTAGTTTGTTGATCTTTGCTGTCATTTCCTGCATTTGTTTTTCATTTACTTCTAATCGGATCGTTATGATTTCTTTCCTTCTGCTAACTTTGGGGATTTTTTGTTCTTCTTTCTCTAATTGCTTTAGGTGCAAGGTTAGGTTGTTTATTTGAGATGTTTCTTGTTTCTTGAGGTAGGATTGTATTGCTATAAAGTTCCCTCTTAGAACTGCTTTTGCTACATCCCATAGGTTTTCAGTCATCATGTTTTCATTGTCATTTCTTTCTAGATATTTTTTTTTTATTTCCAGTTTTATTTCTCCAGTGATCTCTTGGTTATATATTAGTTTAGTCTTTACCCTCCATGTATTTGAAATTTTTACAGATTTTTTCCTGTAATTGATATCTTGTCTCATAGTGTTGTGTTCGGAAAAGATACTTGATGTGATTTCAATTTTCTGAAATTTACCAGGGCTTGATTTGTGACCCAAGATATGATCTATCCTGGAGAATGTTCCATGAGCACTTGAGAAGAATGTTTATTCTGTTGTTTTTGGATGGAATGTCCTATAAATATCAATTAAGTCCATCTTGTTTAATGTGTCATTTAAAGCTTGTGTTTCCTTATTTATTTTCATTTTGGATGACCTGTCCATTGGTGAAAGTGGGGTGTTAAAGTTCCCTACTATGAATGTGTTACTGTTGATTTCCCCTTTTATGGCTGTTAGTGTTTGCCTTATGTATTGTGGTGCTCCTATGTTGGGTGCCTAAATATTTACAATTGTTATATATTCTTGTTGGATTGATCCCTTGATCATTATGTAGTCTTCTTCTTTGTCTGTTTTTATATTCTTTGTTTTAAAGTCTCTTTTTTCTGATATGAGAATTGCTACTCCAGCTTTCTTTTGATTTCCATTTGCATGGAATAAATTTTTCCATCCCCTCACTATCAGTGTGTATGTGTCCCTAGGTCTGAAGTGGGTGTCTTGTAGACAGCATATATACCGGTCTTGTTTTTGTATCCATTCAGCCAGTCTATGTCTTTTGGTGGGAGAATTTTATACTTTTACATTTAAAGTAGCTATTGATATGTATGTTCCTATTACCATTTTCTTAATTGTTTTGGGTTTGTTATTGTAGTTCTTTTCTTTCTGTTGTGTTTCCTGCCTATATAAGTTCCTTTAACGTTTTTTGTAAAGCTGATTTAGTGGTGCTTAATTCCCTTAGCTTTTGCTTGTCTGTAAGGTTTTTAGTTTCCCCATCGAATGTCAATGAGATTCTTGCTGGGTAGAATAAATTTGGTTGTAGATATTTCCCTTTCATCACTTTAAATATGTCTTGCCACTCTCTTTTGTTTTGCAGAGTTTCTGGTGAAACGTTAGCTGTTAACCTTATGGGGATTCCCTTGTATGTTATTTGTTGTTTTTCCCTCGCTGCTTTTAATATTTTTTCTTTGAATTTAATTTTTGATAGTTTGATTAATATTTGTCTTGGCACGTTTCTCCTTCGATTTATCTTGTATGGGACTCTCTGGGCTTCCTGGACTTGATTGAGTCTTTCCTTTCCCATGTTAGGAAGTTTTCAACTGTAATCTCTTGAAATATTTTCTCAGTCCTTTCTTTTTTTCTTCTTGTTCTGGGACACCAATAATTTGAATGTTGGTGCATTTAGTGTTGTCCCAGTGGTCTCTGAGACTGTCTTCAATCTTTTCATTCTTTTTTCTTTATTCTTCTCTGCAGTAGTGATTTCCACCATTGTGTTTTCCAGGTCACTTATCCGTTCTTCTGCCTCAGTTATTCTGCTATTGATTCCTTCTATAGAATTTTTAATTTCATATATTTTGTTGTTCCTCATTGTTTGTTTGCTCTTTAGTTCTTCTAGCTTCCTGTTAAACGTTTCTTGTATTTTCTCCATTATATTTCCAAGAATTTGGATCATCTTTGCTATCATTACTCTGAATTCTTTTTCAGGTAGACTGCCTATTTCCTCTTCATTTGTTTGCTCTGGTGGGCTTTTACATTGCTCCTTTCATCTGCTGTGTGTTTCCCTGTCTTCTCATTTTGCTTAACTTACTGTGTTTGTGGTCTCCTTTTCACACGCTTCAGGTTCGTAGTTCCCATTGTTTTTGGTGTCTGCCCCTAGTGGGTAGTTTGGTTCAGTTGGCTGTGCCCCTCCTGGTGGAGGGGACTGGTGCCTGTGTTCTGTTGGATGAGGCTGGATCTTGTCTTTCTGGTAGGCAGAACCACATTCGGTAGTGTGTTTTTCAGTGTCTGGGACCTTATTATGATTTTAGGCAGCCTCTCTGTTAATGGGTCGGTTTGTGTTCCAGTCTTTTTTTTTTTTCCTGCGATACGTGGGCCTCCCACTGCTGTGGCCTCTTCCGCTGTGGAGCACAAGCTCTGGAAGTGCAGGTTCAGTGGCCATGGCTCACGGGTCCAGCCGCTCCGTGGCATGTGGGATTTTCCCGGACTGGGGCACGAACCCACGTCCCCTGCATCAGCAGGCAGACTCTCAACCACTGTGCCACCAGCGAAGCTCTGTGTTCCAGTCTTGTTAGTTGTTTGGCATAGGGTGTCCAGCACTGTAGTGTACTTGTCTTTGAGTGGAGCTGGGTCTTAGTGTTGAGATGGAGATCTCTTAGGGAGTTTTTGCTGTTTGATATTATGTGGAGCCAGGAGGTCTCTAGTAGACCACTGTCACCAACTCGGTTCTCCCACCTCAGAGGCACAGGTCTGACATCCGGCCAGGGCACGAAGACCCTGTTAGCCACATAGCTCAGAAGAAAAGGGAAAAAGAAAGAAAGAAAGAAAGAAAAAGATAAAATAAAATAATTAGACTAAAAATTATTAAAAATAAAAAAATTGAAAAGTATTAAAAAAATCCACCAATGATAACACACAGTAAAACTATACTAAAGAACAAACAAAAGAGAAAACGGACAGACATAACTCTAGGGCAAATGGTAAAAGCAAAGCTATACAGACAAAATCCCACAAAGAAGCATACATGTACACACTCACAAAAAGTTAAAAAGGAAAAAAAAAAATCTCTCTATATACAAAAAAAAGAAGAGAGCAACCAATTCAATAAAGAAATCTACCAATGATAATAAGCTCTAAATACTAAACTAAGATAAACATAAAACCAGAAACAAATTAGATGCAGAGAGCAAACCCCAAGTGTACAGTTGCTCCCAAAGATCACTGCCTCTATTTTGGGATGATTCATTATCTATTCAGGTATTCCAGAGATGCAAGGTATGTCAAGTTTATTGTGGAGATATTTAATCCACTGCCTCTGATGCTGCTGGGAGAAATTTCCCTTTCTCTTCTTTTATCGCACAGCTCCTGGGGTTCAGCTTTGGATTTGGTCCTGCTTCTGTGTATAGGTCGCCTTAGGGCATCTGTTGTTTGCTCAGACAGAATGGGGTTAAATGAGCAGCCAATTAGGGGGGCTATGGCTCACTCAGGCTGGGGGGAGGGAAGGGTATGGAATGCGGGGCGAGCCTGTGGCGGCAGAGGCCGGTGTGACGTTGCAACTGCTTGAGGCACACTGTGTGTTCTCCCAGAGAAGTTGTCCTTGTATCACGGGATCTTGGCAGTGGTGGGCTGCACAGGCCCCTGGGAGGGGAGGTGTGGATAGTGACTTGTGCTTGCACACAGGCTTTTTGGTGGCTGCAGCTGCATCCTTAGTGTTTCATGCCCATCTCTGGTGTCTGCACTGATAGCCGTGGCTTGCACCCATCTCTGGAACTCGTTTAAGTGGTGCTCTTAAATCCCTCTCCTTACGCACACCAAAACAACAGTCTCTTGCCTCTTAAGTAGTTCCAGACTTTTTTCCTGGACTCCCTCCCTGCTAGTGGCACACTAGCCCCCTTCAGGCTGTGTTCACGCAGCCAACCCCAGTCCTCTCCCTGGGCTCTGCCCTCCAAAGCCAGAGCCTCAGCTCCCAGGCCTCACCTGCCCCACCGGGTGAGCAGATCAACATCTCAGGCTCGTGAATGCTGGTCGGCACTGATCCTCTGTGTGGGAATCTCTCCACTTAGCCCTCTGCACCCCTGTTGCTATGCTCTCTTCTGTGGCTCTGAAGCTTCTCCCCTGCCACCCCACCCATCTCCACCAGTGAAGGGGCTTCCTGTAATTTGTTTTAAAATTTGTTTCTAATTTGTTGGATTATGACAGAAAATGTGGCTTGCACATAGTATCTTTTGAAGGACTTACATTTTGTATTTTGGGGAAAATACATGATTTTAAAAAATATTCAATGGACATGTGGAAAAAAGCTATTTGAGGGAGATGAAGTTCTATATATGCTATATATAGTGAAAGGCATTATAATATTATGATATAGAATTAAATTATTTTTGGCCTTTTAATATGTCTACCTCTGAAAGAGATATATTGATGTCTCTTACTATAGTATTTTAAAAATAATTTCTTATTGAATTTATAGCAAGTGTTGTTTAATACATTTATATTTTCCATTGCAAAGAATTATATGACTGATATATCTTTTTTGTAAATTTCACCTTTTATATTAACTATCCTTTTTACTTTACTTGATGATTTTAAAGTTAAATTCTACTTTTAATTTTTTAATAATGTTACTCTTGGTTATTTTAGCATTTTTCTGACATCCTCTTGCCCATTCCTTTATTTTCACCCTTTCATTATTACTTTGTTTTAAGAATGTTTTCTGTAGAAACATCTTAGTGAGATGTGTTTTTTTAATTCATTCCAATCCACCAGTTTGAGTCTTTCAAGGGGAGAAGTCACTCTATTCACACTTAATATAGTGACTGATATACTTGATTCTATTGCAATCATCTTTATTTAAAAAAATATATTTTAGGGCTTCCCTGGTGGTGCAGTGGTTGAGAGTCCGCCTACCAATGCAGGGGATACAGGTTCGTGTCCTGGTCCGGGAAGATCCCACATGCCACGCAGAAGCTGGGCCTGTGAGCCATGGCTGCTGAACCTGCACGTCCAGAGCCTGTGCTCCACAGCGGGAGAGGCTGCAGCAGTGAGAAGGCCACATACCGCAAACAAATAAAAAAAAATATTTTATATTATTGTTTTATATTTTTTATTTTCCTCATTTTTCCTGGTTAGAGAAAGTTGACAAAATTTGGAGATCTTCAATGTCTAGGTTCTATTAAAGCCATGAGACATGCTGAGACCATCCAGGCAGTGATGGTAGATCAAAAAGATAAGCAATCTGAGGACTGAGCCCTCTGGTCACCCAATATTTAACTGTCATGAAGATTAGAATTAGTAAACCAAGAAGACTGATAAGGAATAACCAGTGATGCAAGTGAATTTTCAAAGAGAAGACTGTTGCTCAAGAGATCAAATAAAGTGTTTCAAGAAGGGGAAAGTGACTAATGATGTCAAATACTGCTTATGGGTCAAGAAAGATTTGGACTGAAAATTGGATTTAGCAATGTGGTGACTATTGGTGACTTAGACAAATTTTGATGGAGTATTGAGGGCAAAATCTAAATAAAGTTGTCAAAGAGAATGTTAGAGGGACATCTGGTTATGGAGGTGTGAAGAAGTTGGTGATTTCTCTCTGCAAAATAAAAGACTGAAAATATAGTAAAAACAAACATTTTAAGGCACTGGAAATTGAGCAATGTCTAACAAGAAATTGAGAAGTGTGTATTCTTGAAAAACTGCAAGAGCTTTTAGTAAAAGCAGAAATAAGTTTATGGTCTCCTTGCCTGGGGAAGATCTCCTCCCCACTTCTCCACCAATTTGTTTGGTCAGCAAGAATAATAGTATCTTAACATTCAGGGACTACTCATGAAAACCAGAAAATTTGCTGCCAAAAAGGGGAACTTAATTATGGGGGAGAGGGAGTAAAAACTCAATAGCTTTTCTGGCAAATATAGGTTTCTTAGGTTTGGAAAAATAAAAGGAACCCACAGCTTTGGTCTAAACCCACAGAATTGGGATAATTAATGGGCCAGCCAGAAATTTAATGGGAAGATTCTAGAAATGAGAGATCAAGAGAAGTGAAAATGTGTTTCAATCACATCCCTGGTTGAAAGGAAAATTACACATGTGTAAGGAAGTCTCCAGAGAGCCCAGCCACAAATGAAAGCCAAGGGAGATTTGATAATTGACAGCAAATTTAAATGAACTCATGAACCCACTCACAGATTTGTTGGCATTGGGTGGATGCCTTTCAGGCTCAAAATGTGTAAATGAAACGTTTACCCAAACTAGCTGACCACTAAGCTATGCAGATAAAGGGTTGATGCGTTGAAAGCTAGACTAAATATAAAAGGAAAATAATTGAAAACATCAGTAGCTACAGTGAGGGAGACAGAGTCCACAATTTAAGTCCATGTAGTTACTAAAACAAAAACAGCCCTGAGAAAAATAAAAAAGAATATTAAGTTGCTATATTATTTAAATACCCAATTTTTGCAAAAATATTACTAGATGTGCAAGGAAATAGCAAAGTACAACCCATGCTCAGGAAAAAAAATAGTCAATAGAAACTGACTCTGCGTGGGCCCAGATGTTGTACTTAATAATTGAGGACCTTGAAGCAGCTGCTTTAAATATGTCCAAAAAAATAACTAAAAGAGGACACAAATGAACTATCTATGAAGCAAAAACAGACTCACAGACATAGAGAACAAACCTGTGGTTGCCAAGGGTGAGGGGGGATGGGGGAAGGGATGGACTAGGAGTTTGGGATTAGCAGATGCAAACTATTATATATAGAATGGATAAACAAAAATGTCCTACTGTATAGCACAGGGAACTATATTCAATATTCTGTGATAATGGAAAAGAATATAAAAAAGTATATATTTGTATAACTGAATCACTTTGCTGTACAGCAGAAATTAACACATTGTAAATCAACAATACTTCAATAAAATAAATTTTAAAAAGTCCAAAACATTAACAAAAATTTTGAAGAAAAATGGTTCAACATAGAAATCTTAACAGAGAAGTAGAAACTATGAAAAAATATTAAATGTATCTTCTAGAACTCAATATGAAGCATCCATAATGCAAAAGAAATCTGAAACACAGAGTGAAAAATATAGGAAAAACATGGAAGAATTCAGACACCTGTAGGACAACGTATCCCAAATTGTGCATAATAAGAATCCTAGGGGCTTCCCTGGTGGCGCAGTGGTTGAGAGTCCGCCTGCCAATGCAGGGGACACGGGTTCGTGCCCCGGTCCAGGAGGATCCCACATGCCGTGGTGCGGCTGGGCCCGTGAGCCATGACCACTGAGCCTGTGCGTCTGGAGCCTGTGCTCCGCAACAGAAGAGGCCACAACAGTGAGAGGCCCACGTACCGCATTAAAAAAAAAAAAAAAGACAAAGAATCCTAGAAGGAGAGATAAGAAGAAAAAGACTAAAAAAAATATTTAATAAAATAATGGCCAAAATTTTGCCATATGATTACAGAAAAACAGGGCAATGAACCTCAAGTAATATAAATATATTATATATATTATATATATAAACACAAAAATAACCACACCTACAAATCACAAACTGCTGACATTCAAAAAACCTTGAAAGCAGTAAGAGCAAACAACTTATCTTGTATAGGGAAACAACAAATTGCAGACTTCTCATCAGAAACAATGGAAGCCAGTAGGCAGTAAATTATTCAAAGAACTGAAAAAAAAATTAAAGCTATCAAACAAGAATTCTATACCCAGAGAAATTATTCTGCAAAATTGAAAGTAAAATAAAGACTTTCTAGATGGAAATATAAATTGAGAGAATTAATTACTAAAAGATCTACCCTATAAGAAATACTGAGGGGAGTCCTGCAGAGTAAAAGAAAATGACACCTGATGCTAATCTGGATCTACAGGAATGAATGAAAAGAGTTAGAGCTATATGGGAGCAAAGTGGCTATATTTTACCAAAATTATGTCAGTATTAACCTAAAGTTAAATCTACCTAAAATAGATTGAGATAAATTAAAGATGTATGTTGTAATCCCTACAGCAGCCACTAAAATTTTTAAAAATTTCTTTAAATATATATTTTTTAAAATACATACTACAGAGGACTTAAAATGGCATAGTAAAAAGTATTTCACATAAGGTTTGGCAAGCTATGGCCTGTGGGCCACATATTATAAATAAAATTTTATTAAAACACAGCCATGCTCATTGATTTATGTATTATCTATGGCTGTTTTCATATTACAATGGTAGAGTTGAGTAGTTTCAACAGAGAACATATGATCCTCAAAGCCTAAAACATTTACTATTTGTCCCTTCATAGAAAAATTTGCCCAAGAAAGCAATAAAAAAGAAATAGAGGAACAACAACAAAAGATAAACATGAAACACATAGAAGGCAAATGGCACATGTAAATTTCACCATATCAATCATTATATTAAATGTAAGTGGACTAAACACACCAATCAAAAGAGACTATCTGGCTGGATATAAAAAAAGCAATATTCAATGATATATTGCTTTCAAGAGACACTTTATAATCAAAGAAACAAATAAAATGTGAAAAGATTTACTCTGAAAACAATAACCATCGTGAGCTGGAGTAGTTATATTAACATCAGACTTTAAGACAAGTTAAATTACTAGAGACAAAAAGAGATATTTCATAATAATAAAGGGATCACTACATCAAGAAGATGCAACACAAAAAGAATGGGAAGAGATAAATTGGAGATAAGTATAGATAGCTCTATGAAGAGTTTTGATGTAAGGATGACCTAAAATAAAATGTGAAGTCAATACAGGTTGTTTTTTTAATTGAAAAAATACAGTAGTTTTTGTTATTCTGATGGTGGGAAGCCAGAGGTGCAGAAAATAATTTATGATTCAGGAGAGGAATAAAGCCCTTGGGTAAATAAACGAATATTGAGGATGGGGTTGCTGGCCTTATATAAGAGCATGAATAGTTCACCTCAGCCTATGGAGTAAAGGGAGAATATATAGGCACAGATGTAGGATGTAGATGTAGGTGGTATAATATGTGTTTTGATGCATTAGCTGAGACTATTCAGTTCTGCTACAGAGGATGAAAAGAACAAACAGGATCAATAAAACTCATAAAAATTGTTTTGAGGGAGATAATTCTCCATGAGTCTCTTTTGTTTTTGCCTATTTTGAGAATAGATACATTTTTTTCAAGGTTGGTTTTATAGCACACAATCTTGAAATAGAGATAATGCTCTCTGTCCAGAAAAAAGGACAGATTTATTTCTTCTTCAGTACGATAAAGATAATGTCTTCCTATGGAGCAAAGATAGGTCTGCTTGTAGCCCATTATAAAAGATTCTGGTTCTCCAAACTTGAGTTTCCTCTCCTAATACAATCCACTATGTGTGTAGGCTTCACCTGGCTCTTGTTGCATTGCCCTGCTGGAACTGCAGCTCAAGAAACTGGTGTAAGGAAATTATGATATCTGGCTACTGCCATTGTTGTGGAAATAAACTCTCCTTTATCACTGACCAGAAATCTCACATCTTCTGCCACAACAAATTACAGAAAACTAACTGAGTTTGAATATTGTGTGGAATCTCATACTCTTGACAGTTTTGACAGTTTTAATTATGAAATAATAAGGAAGCAATTAACTTACAGGATGCAAACAAATTCCATGAGGTATGGTAAGTATAAGTTATGAGTAAGTAAATAGCTTGTTAAATATAGATAGAATTTCTAAGATGTGTTAAACATAGGCACTATGTTAGTAAGATAAATTAAAGATAAATAGATATGTTAAAGATAGAATAAATGGAATATATGATGGATCAAACAAGAGTGTTACTTTTTGGTAGAAAAGAATGGAAAGATCACATCATAAGGTACCATAATGCACCATCTGGATTAACAGCTATGTCATCCCTAAAGTAGCCATTCACTGATAGTGCTCAGTATACTTCCTCTCTGACCCCACATGTGCTGTGCCCAAGAAGCAAAGATAAAACCATAGTTGTTCAGCAAGGTAATTGGTGAGCTACAGCTATTGGCCAAGCCAAACACAATTACTTCTGCATCTTTCTTGTAAAGCAAGCCATAGATGCTTTCTGTTCATGCCTCCTCCCTCCCTTTTCTCCAACCTCATCTCTGGTCCTCATAACCATGCCATCATGGGGAAAGTTGATGCAACAGAGGGACAGGACATATGAACATTATGTAACCAAGGATTCAGCTAGTGTGGTTCATCCAATCACTTACATCCTATCCTAGGTGTGCTGACATGCCAGATTTCTTTTCCTGTGCTTCTTGTTTTGTTTTAAATCAATTTAATAGATCATATGATTAAAAAATCTTAATTTTTTTTTCATGTGAGCTTTTCTGTTCTGTGATCTCTTGGAGAGTTTTCCTGGTAGTGTGCTTGATAGACACCACTGCATCAAGGTAATTATCACATAACAATATAAAGAGCAATTATCTTCTGATTGCTTACATTTTCCTAATTAATGAGGAAGAAGGTGATCAGCTGAGAGTGAAGGAAGGAAGGAAGGTGGTTGGAAGTTTGAAAAAATTGGAAGTGTGAAATAGTCATCTGGGAGAGATGTAAACTAAATTGGAAAAAATGTGGCAGAATTATTGGGAAGCATTAGGGACCCACTCAAGGTTAGTGGTCATGAATTTTAAGTGAAATTTGTCAGCATGGTCTTACTTTTTTTTCCAGCCACATTCAACTGTATGGGTAACTGTAGGAAACTGATGGAGCTGTAAATGTCCAGTTTTAGGGCTTTTCCTTGAGGGTGTGACAGAGAAAGAGGAGGACAATGGATTTGAATATATTAAGTCCATGAAGGAAGAACTGTTCTCCAATTCGTGGAGCAGTGACTGACACAGTAGATGTTTAATAAATATTTCTTGAATGAACGGAAACTTGTTAGATTTTTCTCTTTATACTCAAAGTTCAGTAATTTTATATGTGTGTCTTCTATTACCAATTCTGGCTAGAATTTTATGAGCCCTTTTAGTCTGTGAGCTTAGATATTTCTCCAGCTCAGGGAAATTTTCCTCTATGTATTATTGGCTTGATTATTGCCACATTTCCATCTATTCCTGATATCCTTCTGGAACACTTATTATTTGTATATTAAATCACCTTGTATCTACCTTCAGAGGTTCTTACCTTTTTCCCATAATTTCTTTCTCTTTATATATTGGCTTTGAGCTTTAGGTATTTTTTTTTTTTTTAGGTATTTGTTCTTTTGATTTCTAGTTTCCTAATTAGGGTCTCAATAGATGTTATCCTCTCCTTAAATGTGTCTACTCAATTGTTTAGTTGGCAAATTACCCAGTGGTTTTCTTTTGATGGGCATGTGTTCTCCTTGTTCTGAGTGATATTCATCTCCCTGGTGCTAGGTCCTTTGGATTTGCTGTTTTCCAATTTTAGCTCATTAGGGTGAGGCACATTTGTTGGTGTTCTCTACATAATGGCAGTCTCATAAGTCTTGAATGGTGAAGTGTTGTTTATTTCTTGAAGCTAGTGATTTTAAAGCAGGTAGGCTGTAAGTACTGCACATTCCTGGCTTCACAGCTGGGGAAGACTCACCTACTATTTCAACTTCTTCACGGCCTCTTGTAGACCAGAAGATCAGTCACACTCACAACTAGGGATCAGTTTGTCCCACTCTCCCCTTTCCCCAACCACAGGCCTACTGATCTCTGTAGACCAAATTCTGTCTGGGGTCACAGTTGTATGATCCTCTAATTTCTAATGTTATTCTACAGCATGCCTTTTAACCATTCTACCCTCACAAACTTGTTTATGACCTGAACAAAGAATCCTATATTTTAAAAATCTTCTTGGAGTAATCCTACTTCTGACAAGTGTCTTTGTGCCCACTCAGCACTTAGGTTTCGATTTTTAATGTATACTTGTACCTCACTTGAAGCAAGACCAATTTGTGAAAATATGGATTAATGCACAAGACAAATCAAGGAGTAACTTTACTTTATCAAACTTTTCAAAATAGTATTGCTTTAATTAAGTCTCTGGTTTTCTTCTAAAAGTAATTTAATTTGAGGAAATTTAATTTATGTATACATTTTCCAGAATATATCAACTGCTGAAAGTCAGGCATTTCAGTATAATTTTATACCTGTTAATGCATTTATTAATTACTCTCAAGCCACAGAATAAAAATATGTTGTATGTCTAGACCATAAACTATTAAGAGTAGAAACTGTCTCTTCAATCATTTTTAGCCTCTCCATAGTGCCTGATACTGTGTTCTGTACACTGAAGATTTTCAATAAATATTTAATTAATTGGATTGTAGATTAAGCCCAAATTGTGGTAATTATTTAGATAATAGTAATGTTACAATAGTAAAACATATTCTACAGTGAATCATAACATTGTAGTACAATGATCACAAAGTTGCTCCCTTCTTTCAGAATCCCTAGTCTCATTAAGATGTTGGCATTGGAAGTATGGAAAAAGCATGAATAGAAAATTGATGACATCTGGAAATGTTAGCTGCAGCATACATTTCATATCATTCTTACCTATTTAATCTACTTTTCCTGTCTCTCTTTTTTTCAATATATTCTTTAATCTACTGCATATTTTTTTTCTGGGATCTTTGTAATTGTTTTCTGAAAATCCAAATAGTCACATATATTTTCATTATCAAGTGAAAAACAGAGTGATTCTATAAAAACTGTCTATTCTCTTAATTGCCAGATTACTGCACTCATTAAATCCCTATGAGCAAGTATACACTCTGTTGGTCTCTTCATTATTAAAGAGCTTACAAAAGTGTCAATTCACCTTAATCTCTTTAGTGAGGGGTGACTGCTATTTTAACTTTGAATAGAAAATGATAAAATTTAATATCTTGGACAAAAACATGCTTAGTTCTTACAGGTGTTGAATGAGAAGTGCTCAGACTACAAGTAAATTTATTTGCAGAATCTAAATATTTCAGAGGTATTGTGTTTCAGGAGAGTAAAAAAAAAATCCATATTAAAAGAAAGAAATTCTGTCATATGTGACAACATGGATGAATCTTGAGGACAGTATGTTAAGTGAAATAAGCCAGTCACAGAAGGACAAGTACTGTATGATACCACTTATAAGAGGTATCTATAGTAGTCAGTCTCATAGAAATAGAAAGCAAATGGTGTTGCTTGAGGGGAGGGATTTCAGTTAAGCGAGATGAAAAAGTTCTGGAGATCTGTTGTATATCACTGTGCTTATAGCTAACAATATTGTACTATACACTTAACTGTTTGTTTAGAGGGTAAATCTCATGTTATGTGTTTTTTAACCATAATTTTAAAAACCCATATTAATTTCAGACCTCCTCTTTTTATGGCCTCTTGTATAAGGACACGTTCATTTTAAAAATAGAAATTTGGCAAATTCTAATGCTACAATCTGTACTAGGGCCTTTTAATATTCCAAAAATTATATTTTTTTCTGTTCAGTTACAGAAGAAGGGAAATAAAATTTGAAAGTAGCTGCTGAGCTTCCCCATAATATTTTGAGATCAAAAGTTCATTGATATCAATGTTTGTGATTCCAGGGCTTTTTACTGTTTCTAAGAGGTGGTTGCAAACCCCAAGCAGTCAATATGTTTCTAATGGTATTTGCCTCTTTGTAGTATGGTTTGGGGAAGGTTTATTTTCCAAATTCTTCCCAAGTACATTTCTTTGAGATTGGAATGGTTTAAAAATGGGCAACAGCTATTAGGTATCTCACTGTCCTTTACGTTCAAAGATGATATTGCTGACATCATTTCTTCCTGCAATGTGTTGTTGCTCATAAGAACATTACAAAGTCTGTGTTGCCTCCCCTACTGATGATATCTCCTTGTGTCCTTTGCCTAAAACCTACAGTTGCTTTAAAGACTTGTCACTGACAGTCACTATAGTTAGCTCAATTCGAGACATCCCATCTCTAATTGTGTATCTCTGTGTTTTCCATTTGTATTGGCTGCTTTGTTAGAAGTTGATAACCCCCAATATATTATTCATCCAAAGTGTGACTTTTTTATTGTTGGAGGCTGTATCTGGGCGTGGGGCAAAGATTCAATACTCTGAATCAGTGGATGGCTTGCCTTTTACCATACTGAGCTTGCTCCCTCCTGAGTTTTTGTCGTTGTCGTTGGTTGCTTTATTTTGTTTTCTTCTTTAGTGCCTACAGTATTAGGTAAGATGACTGTTCCTCCCCACAGGTCAATCTCTGGTGAGAATCCCTTCAGTGTACTCATTAGCTGTGTCTGTACTCACACTCCCCAGGTGGACAATCTGTTTGTGGAGATACATGTGTGTCAGGCTGCCCAGATGAAAGAGAATGTCATTGGCCCAGAAAGCCTGCTGATTTTCGTTTGTTTTTATAAAGTTAGATGGCATAAGAAGAGTGTTCTTCTCCACTGCACCCCTGCTAGTATCATTATTTAGAGTGTAATTCAACAGCCAAAATATGTGGGTTTATGGAGGTCTTTGAAACCTGACTTATCTGTTCCCTGAAAGCAAAATATACATCTTATTGAATTCCCTTGCATAACAAATATTATTCAAGATATTTGACCTTACCTCCAAGCAATCTTAAAAAAAACAAAACCAAATATTTTTTACCCTGGGAAAATGGTACAGTAAGAGGCACACATTACTATGCCTTTGGAGTAAAGCCATATATTGGACAAAATCCTTTAAAGTGAAAGTGGGAATGAAGAGAAAATAAAATCTTGAACAACTAGGCAAACACAGCTCAACAAACTGTAAAACACAAAGAGATGCAAATGATCTTGCTTAAATCAACCATTGAGGCCTTGACCTCAATAGTGAGCACCCTCAATATTTGGTACCCTCAATTGCAATTTAAACATACTCATGTGCTGAACAAGCTGGAAGCAACCTCAGACCTTCTTGGTAATCACTTAGGATTGTGATTTATTTTTCTTCTCAGCCAAAACCAAAGAGATTAACCCTGTTGTCGCCAGACTGCATTTTTCGAGCACTTACATATTTCACCTAAATATGCCATTTAATGTTCACAACAGCTTTTTGAGGTAGATGGTATTGTTATCATCATTTTACACATGAAAAAGCTAAGACTGAGTAGATTTGTGTATTTATTTTAAGGCCTGGGTATGAGTACATGTTGAATTTTGTAGCTATATTAACCCAGTGTGAAAGAAATTAACATAGCTACAAGTACCTTCTGTTCCTTAAAGACATTTACTTCTATCTGGATATAAATTATTATAGTACATTGCCCAGCATTCTGGAACCATGTAGAACTTCTTTTCTGGTCATGTGTCCATCTCCTTACTCTTTCACACTGGTCTCATACTCTACCTAATATCATAAAACTAGTAAAGAGAGAACCTATAATTTGAAAGCAGATTGACTCAAGAGTTCCATGCCTAACTGCTGCCTGGTACTGCTTCACTGCTTCTTCTATCAGCATTATTCTCTTTTTTTAAAGTAAGACAAGAGATGCTCAGATTTGTAGACACCTCTCTGCTCTATCGTGGGCCTATTATTACTTCATACAGAGTAGAAAAGTCAAGCTTTTGTTGGATATCTGATGCAAAATGGAGAAATAGATTCGGGGATAGGCACTGCCATCAGGCTCATGGTCTGTCTGGAACAAGGAGTCTGAAATAGGTCCAGAGAGAGGATTCATTCAAAAAGAGCAGATCTGGGATGAAAACTAGGCAATCAGGTGGTCAAACAAGGCTGGAAAAATCACACAGATATTAAGGAGCACAGTGAATAATAGTAAATTTAGAACTTAGGCAAAGAAATTGGGCATCACAGAGTCAGAAACAGACCAACAGCTTCTGCTACAAAGGGTCAGGATTAAGACCAAGAACTTGAACAGTTTATATAAGGTAACAGCAGCAAGAAGTATATTGATACGGAACAAACATTTTGCCTCATGTTTGGAGCTTTCAGAGGCTTGTTAAAGTAGCCAATCACTAAGTTTGACTAATCTAGGAATGCAAGTGAAGATCTCCATCATTTTGGGAAATAAGAAGGCTGAGATAAAAGCAGTTCTCAAAACTTTCCATCTCCTTTAAAAGTCTGCTTTCAGGGAAAGATCTGATATCAGTCATTTTTACATCAGTGTGAAAAAGGTAAGTTTATGTGTTGTCTCTCTTGAGATATTTTACTTTTTCAGCCTTGGGTCTTAATGTAGAATGAAAATGTTTATCTTGGCTTATAGGCATTTCTAACCCAGGCAACAATATGGAAGTAGATTTAGGGAGAGGAGCAGAAGGTCTTCCCATCATTCTTGATATCAAGCCACTTTGCTTATGTTTTACACCTGCCTTGCCAATCTTGATATTTCATCCAGTGAGAATACCTGAAGGACTTAGATGTTTGGGTGACCCATTTCATTTCCTGTTGGAAGTCTTTTGTGCTTCTTTGTGTGAGAGTCAGTATAGGTATTTAAAAAAATTAAAAGATAGCAAAACAAAGTTGACCTTTTTAGTTAATACAGCTTTATATGAGCAGAGCAGTTTCATTGGTAAGTTTCATGTCCTGGCTGGAGTTTACAATTAAGGTATTCAGAATTGTCAGATAACTGCAATTTTCCTATCTGTTGTAATTCTTAGAATTTAGCGAAAGAGAAACAAGGAGAAATTGAAATTTATGTCTCTGTGGTTAAATTACAAGAGCACTGTTCTCAGGTGGTAATTCATTCATTGGACCTGCAAGAGGCTGTACTCAGGGATAAAACAGATGTCCTCTTTCATGTTTGTCTATCCTTAGAAGTGGTAAGGCCAATGTGAAGGAGGAGGGACATAGATACAGCACTAAAAAAGAAGTTCTACGTGGTTCCAGAATACTGAGAAAAGTACTGTAAGGGTCTACATCTAGATAGAGCTAAATGACATTAAGGGACACAAGGTGCTAATAGCTATGTTAATTTCTTTCTACACTGGACTAATATAGTTAAAACAATTTGCTCATACCCAGGGCTTAAAAGAAATATCCAAATATTTTCCTGTGAGTTATGTATTTTTTTGTGGCTCTTCTGCTTTCTCATTGTGTAAGCTTGGGCCAGTTACTTTAACTCCTAAGTTTCACTTTCATTTTTCAAAGTGGTGGTGATAATGGCATATTCTTCATTTGGTTATTGCAAAAAGTAAATGGCATAATATATGTAAATCACTCAACACAGAACCTGGCACACCACAGACAATAAATAATAGAATCTATTATTATTCCTTTACTGTGTTAAAACAACCCTGTGCAGTATGCAGGAAAGACATTAATCCTCATAACAAGCTGAATCTCAGGTGTTAAATTATTATTCAAAGTTGGTAAAGTAAAAGAGCTGGGTCCGTAATTCATTAATATGTATTACATACTTTCACTTTTAGAATCCAAATCTTGATGTGTGTGTGTGTGTGTGTGTGTGTGTGTGTGTGTGTGTGTGTGTGTGTGTATTTTCTTTACTCAGAAGCAGGGTGAATGGGAAATAGCATAGGATGCCAAAGTGATGACATAGAGTGGTACAAAGAAACATGGGAATCAGATAGTACCTTCAGGGGATGGCAAGGTCCAGAGAAGAGATATTTTGTGTTTTTAGGATATGAAGAATCTGAGAATGTAAACAGAAGCAAAGGAGCCAGTGAAAAGACCTGAAGATGTAAGGCAGGGGTCAGCAGCTCAAATGCCTTTATGGTCTGGTTAGGTGGTTAAATAACTGAAGCTAGTGAATGTAATTCAGTAGGAAAGAGTGGGAGTAGAGACAAAGTCAAGCGTGTGTGCCCTGGATAGCACAGGGAACCATATTCAGTATGCTGGGATAAACCATAATGGAGAAAAATATTTTAAAAATGTATATATGTGTATAACAGTCACTTTGCTGTACAGCAGAAATTAGCACAACATTGTAAATCAACTACACTTCAATAAAAACAAAATTTTACAAAAAGACTGTGTGTCTTGTCTAAAAGCATTAAAAAACCAAACCAAAACAAAACTCTACGCAGACCAAAAATCAAGTCTGTAGGCTAATATCAAACTTTGAGTTAATGACACCTGGTATAAAGGATGGAGCAAAGTTTTAGGGGAAACGGGTCAAAATGGAATCAAGAACAAAGGTAGGGTGATGAACCAAAGGAGAAGAGGATATCTTTCTTGAGGTTATACAATGGTAGTAAAAATGTAGTGATAGATACTTTGATGTGGAGAGGAGAAAAGACACAGAAGTTGATGCCCCTCAATCTTCTCAGGAAAATATAAAGTGAGATTTCTCATAGGTGTGTTTTGAAGACCAAACATGAACTGTGGTCTTGGGAATAGGGAGAAGGCCTGTGTGATATTGTGATTTATAATAAAAATTATATATGTGGTCTTCATCCCTGTTTCTGGCAGGGAGCTCTTAAAACACTTGGAATTTCCTGAATGATGAGGGCCAAAAAGATGTCTCTCATTATGTTAATGAGATGACATTTGGAAATCACCTAAGGATGGGGGCTGGTTGCCAGGAGAACCACCCAACTGATTAGAGGGTTAGAACTTTCAGTCCCAACCCTTGACCTCCAGGTAGGGGAAAGGGGCTGGAGGACGAATGATTAACCTATAATACCTATCCAATGAAGCCTCCATAAAACCCCAAAAGTATGGGGTTCAGAGAACCTCTGGGTTGGTGAACACATGGAGGTCTGGGGAGAGTGGCACAGCTCAGAGAGGGCATGGAAGCTCTGTGCCCTTTCCTCATGCCTAGCCCTATCCATTTCTTCCACTGGGCTGTTATATCCTTTTATAATAAACTGGTAATAATCTAGTAAGTAAACTGTTTCTCCGAGTTCTGTGAGCCTCTCTAGAGAATTAAACAAACCCAAGGAAGGAGTCATCGAACCTCTGAAGTATAGCCAGTTGGTCAGAAGCACAAGTGAAAACCTGAGCTTGCGATTGGCATCTGAAGGAAGAGGGGGGCAGTCTTGTGTGACTGAACCCTTAACCTCTAGGATGTGATGATATCTTCATGTAGATAGTGTCAGAATTGAGTCAAGTTGTAGGACACCAAGCTGGTGTTGAGAGTTGCTTGGTGTGGGAAAAACCTGGAGAAATTACTATAAGAAGCACAATAGGAAATTGGTAAAAAAAAAAAAAAAAAAAAAAGGAATGAAACAGTTGCTCACTAGCAGAGAAAGAACAGCTGGATTTGTACTGGACCCACTTAGCATGGCTTTATGATTTTTTTCTAAGCATACACCGAAACTGTTTCTATTCTGTCTTTTGCCACTCATTTGCAGTGTGTTCAATGAATACAAACCCTTGCATTGTTGAACTATGCCAAATGTGATTCAAGGCAAATGTGCAACCAAAAAATATCAGATTGCCTCAATTTTTCTAAGAATGATTTTTGGTTTCTTTATGTCACTGGTACTTTCTTTTAATGTGGAAGATCAATAATTGATCCAATAGTATTTTTTTCATCATAGAAATAGGTCTGTATGTGAATTCTGCATTCTTTTTTTTTTTTTTTTTTTTCATTTGTGAATGTCCTCTTAGCCCAGGGATATCAGAGGAGGGACATGATTCTCAGACAGAGGCTGTGGCACAGGTTACCATGGATGGTACCATTGTCAGTTTGACATACAGAACAATATTTCTGTAGTCTTTTAACATCCCTGCAGTGTTGATCTCATGGATCATATTTTAGGTACCTTAAGATGTGAGTTTGTTTTAACATTTCTCATAGATCAGAAAGTACACTGATAGTTCAGTTTCTTGCTAATATGGCATGACAAAAATGTGGAGCAGAAAGAAGTAGTTCCTGAATAAGAAACTAGTAAAATCTGCACATTTTTCAACTAGCAAAGAGTTTTAAAACATCTAAAATGACCTTAGGGATGTGCTAGGTACTATTGGGGGTTTCAAATGTAATGAGAGTTTTCATGACAATTTATTGCAAGAGAGTAGTCAGGGTAAGGAAAGAACCACACTTGCCAAGGGGAGGGAATAAAGCTGTTGGATTACTAGCCCTTCTAGAGTGGCCTGTGGATGGGGAGAGATCTACTAGAGACAACTTTTGTTCAGAAGGCTAGGCAGTGTGCCACAGGGCAGGGAAGGAGGAAGTGAACAGAGGGAGCATCATGGTAATGAAAGAACTGAGTAGATGAGAGAGAGCAGGGAAGATTTTCAGCAGTTGTTATGCCAAGGAACCGAGGATAGAGGAATATGTACATACAGGTTTCCCCTGCTCTCCAAAAGTACAGTGTTCTTATGAAACTTTTCACAAGCCAAAATGGCATAAAGCAAAGAAGTAATTACCTTAGGACACATCTTGCTAATGGATGCCAAAATAACTGAGATAAAGCACAGATGCTCACAGAAAGAGTTCAAAGCTATGGAGGCTTGATGCTGACATGCTGAGTGTAGTTTCTGGGGAAGGAGCTTGGCAGTGCTGCTCTCGTGAATTTTCAACAACCAGAGGGTATTTGTATCAAGTTTCTGTTAAGCTTTCTGTGCAGAGGGATGTGTAAATTTTCCGGGCCAGCCTGAGCCTTCCAAAATTTATCATTCTTTTAGATGCAACTCCATTCACATTTTGGGTCACGTAGGGCCCTGTGATTTATTCAGGTTACATAGAGACATAAAAGTCACGTCCTTCATCCTGAGGAAACAACCGTAATTGAAGAATGATAAAGTACAAAATTGTACCTGACCAGACAACTTGGGAGAAGTAGAAATTGATAGGAACTCTTTTCTAGGTCCACAGCTTCATCAAAACTTTCTACCCTCTGGCCCTTCAGTTAAAGAACAAAAGCGGAATAACTCAGTGACTTTTCACCAAGCTTTAATCAGATACTAATGCCGATGTTGAAGAGGCAGCTCACATAGAAAGAAATTGCTTGGCCATCCTCTCACAGCTGATGTTCAAATATGTTAATATAAGATACTGGCTGGAATATACACTGTTCTAGTTGCCTTTCTTTCTTTCTTTTTTTTTTTTTTTGTAGCCACCTAATCACACACCATTTAAAACAATGTTTTTGCAAAGTCACAGATACTTAGTCTTCTTAAATATAGCCAACACTTTTCAGTAAAACCAGTGAAGTAAAATTGTTTACTTTCTTTTAACCATTCCTTTTCTCCTTTGAAAATTACACTTTCAAATGAAAGTATCAGCTTTTGAACTCTGTCAAAATCTAAAGCCCATAGCATTTTTTAATAGTCTTGTAACTTTATCCAGATCTCTGAAGTCTGTGCCTATAGACTGTTTGAACTTCCTGTGATTCGGGTAGAATTCAGAGTTTGCAGAAAAGCTAACCTTTCAGTTAAAAGCTTGCTTGTGAGTGTGTATTTTCTTCCTGATTTGAGCCAAGTGCAAAAGAATGACAATCTTGCTCTGAACAGAAGAAAATGTTTCCTTTCTCACCCCCTGAAATGATGGATTTCCTGTTTTTCTCTAAGCAAAATTCCCCCAGCAGAGGAATAAAGAGCAGATAGTGAGGGGAGACCTGCTAAGGAATTTTATAGCTGTTTAAAAATGAGGAATGGTAATGTGGCTAACCAATTTCTAGTCATGTGGTCTTAAAGATTTATACACGTGGTTTTGAAATACAATTAACCAATCACATCACCGTGCTGATATTGTTCATTTTATAAACATATATATATATTTTAACTTTCATTCACTTGTTGGCTGATGAAATAATGTGGGTAGCTTGAAACTAGCACAGAGTATACAAAATGACTCTTCTGTGATGTGATCTGATTTGGATTTGGACCACCACTGAGAGAATTATGTAAGGTTTCACAACAGAAATTTGTGCACACCAAGCTTTAGTGCAGTGGTTTCTGACATTTTTGTAACAGCAACATCCTGCCAGTAGTTTAATTTGTGGACCTTACACTCCATTCTAAATGGTATAAACAACATACACTTTAAAACAAAATAAAAAATTATAGTGTGTTGGTAACAACTACTGAGATAATTAGAAATTCAAAATTCATGTTGAAGTGTTATAGGCAGTGACTAAAAACAACTGTTCTTTATGACGGACAATGTAATATGTCAACTAACTGACAAGAGTGCTTTTCTTTCTCCACCCCCTAAATTATAGCATTCCAATTTTAACTGGTTGCTCTAGCAAATTTGTTTACTTCTAGGAAACCAACAAATATGAATTAGATTATAGAAAATAATTACCATTAGTTCTATTTGTAACTTCAGTAATTTCACATTTTCATTAGCAGTCTGAATGTTAATTAACAAATTTCTTTATTTCTCTAAAGCTAGCAATTGTTAGAGTATGCAACAGAAAAATAGCAATTATTATTATAAAGACTAATTAAAAGTTGAAAGCAAAGCTTTAATAAGTATAAATACCATTGTCAAATGTGAAAAACACACATTAATTTTTATTTTACAAAACCTTACCCTTAGACTCACAGATATGCAGATAATAGCATTATGGGGTGGTGATGGGGGTAGGAATCTAAGTTTTAGGTAGATCAGTCCATCTAGAATAAGTCAGCATATTAGAATTTCAAGGGGAGAAAGCTATTTACATAATAGTATGACAAAAGAAAAATAATCGTGCAAAAACATTGGCTTTCCATCTTCTTTGGTGACTCTAGCACTTAGGAAAGGAAAGTAAAAAGAAGACAGCAAAAAGACAACTTGTGAAATGCATTAAATTTGTCATCAAATTACCAGTAGTTGTGAAGGATCAAGGAATAACGGGAGGGAAGATCTAAAGAAATGATGCTGGGAGAAAATGGGGTGCTCTAAATCTAAATGATGTTTTAGCATAAATCACACCTCTAAACACAACTAACAAAATAATTATTCTAACCGATATTTTTTCCTTGGTTTATAATATGGGTTTAGCAAACTGGGTCAAGTGGTGCTATTTAGCAGTGACAGGTAATTGTGAAATCTTTCATGGAGCAGGAAAGGAAATGCTGAAGTATTTGGATTGTTCAAAGTGCAACCAATACCTGGATTTCCAGTCCTGTGTATAATGATACAAAATGGACTCAATACAGACAAATTATAGGAACCAGAGGCCATTAACTCAAATAAAAAAATAAATATGAATAAATAGGGACCATCAAGAAAGGCCAAACTGAGGAGAATACATTAACTCATGGTCATTGGCTGGAAGCTGATCAAATTGTTAAAGTCAATAGTTCAGAGGGGGCCCAAGAGAGTAACAATGGTGTCTTTATGTGACCAGTGGTACAACAAAAAAAAGAGGAATTTATGTGCCAACATTTTCACATTTCTTATAATATAAGGGCTACCATATTGGACCCTGCTATCTCCTCTAGGCATTGCCTTATTATTGCCAAGCTTCCTGAAAATACAAAAGTTATCTCCAATAACTGCTTACATTTTTGCTCCTAACTCTTTCTCACTTCCTTCCATACTACTACACTAAAATGGCTACCAATAGTCTCCTGACTGCTGAATCTATTGGATATTTTTCTTAATTCATCTTTGACATTTGACTTTGTTGACAACTTCCTCCTTCTTCGAGATCTGTCTTCCAGGGTTTCTGCTCAACATTTTTTCCCACTCTAGTTCATCGATGGTATATGTAAAGCACCTAGCAAAGTACTTGTCACAGAGAAGATGCTACATCAGTGTTCTCTCCCCTCACATGTCATTTAAATATTAGTGTCCTGCAGGATCTTGTTGTCAGTCATCTTTTCACTCCACATACTTTCCTTGAGCAATGTCATCCTCTTCTACAATTTTGATTACTGTCTAAACATCCTTGACTTCAAATTCATATAACGATTCAATATCTCTCTCGAGCTTCAAACTTATATATCCAATAACCTACTAGAAATCTTCATCTGGATTTTCTAGTCTCAAGTTAAACTTAACATGTCTGAATGCCAACTCAGTATCTCCCTATACAAACTTTTCTTTTTCTTTTATTAATCTCTATGTATTATGGAAGTACCCTAATGGCAACTCAAGTTAGAAGCTGGAAGTCTTCATGGACTTCTCCCTCTCTTTCACCACCCACATCTAAGCAGTCATCAAAATGTATTAATTCTTATTTCTAAAATAACTCTTTGGTCTAGTCCCTAATCTATTTTCCATTCCTACTGACACTGCCTTAGATCAGGTCCTTATAAATTTTTACTATACTAGAGCACTTCTCCTCTAGTCATGCCTCTATACATCCTTACTCCTTCAAAATACTACCAAAGTGACCTTTCTGAAATGAATTCAAACATTCTCCTCCCATCTTAAAACTCTCCAGTTATGTTTCATTTAGATGCAATCAAAATTCCATATATACAATGTTGTGTTAGTTTTGGGTGTACAGAAAAGTGATTCAGTTATACATTGTAAATCAACTATACTTCAATTAAAAATTCCATATATAAAACACTTGTGGTCTGATTCCTACTAGTTTCTCTTACCTCATTTTCTACAAGTCACTTCCCTCCTTGCCTCTGCATTTAAGGAATTCAGGGTCTGACTCCCTATTCTGCTACATTTTTAGATGTGTAACTTGGGGAAAATCATTTACCTTCTCTAGGACTTAATTTCTTCATTTTTAAAAAGGGGAAAGCCTACAGATTAAATGTGAGTATTAAATAAACTAACACAGGTAAATGACCTATCATAGTACCTAGTGATTTTGACCTTTTTTTGCAACTTTGTTTTTTTAACATTCATATTTTCTTATTGTCAATTTTGTAGTATTAGATATTTCTAAGTAAAGTTAACTCTTGGACAACAAAGGTTTAAACTGCACAAGTCCAGTTATATAAGAATTTTTTTCATTAAATATATAGGAAGATTTTCTGGAGATTTTTGACAATTTGAAAAAAATTCTCAGACAAACCACAAAGCCTAGAAATATTGAAAAAAATTAAGAAAAAGGTATGTCATGAATGCATAAAATATATGTAGATAAACATATAACATACAAAATATGTGTTAATTGATTGTTTATGTTATAGGTAAGGCTTCCAGTCAACAGTAGGTTATTATTAGTTAAATTTTAAGGGAGTCAAAAATTATATGTGAATTTTTAACTGCATAGGGGCTTGGCACCCTAGACCCCCCTAACCCCACACTGTTCAAGAGTCAATTCTAAGTGCCTTGAGCCTTATATAAAAGTACAATATAATATTTAATAGGAATGGATGGCAAAATCAGTTTCTTTAAACTCAGTTTTTTTCCCTTAGTCTAGTACTTCTGTTACTCTTCTCTGTAGCCTCTCCAATTCTCAACATGTGAAACTCAAGTTTAAATGCAATATTTTTATAAGAACCTCACAAAATAAGAATACAACACAAGCATATCTTTTGTCTTTCTTTTTTCCTATTTCTTATTGTAGAATTGTAAGTTCCCATCTGCCAGTCTTTAACTTATTCACTTACATTCGACTTACGAACCACTAGGATGACTAGATTGAGCTCTGCTGCTTGGAATCTAGTCAATAACCCTTCATTTCTTACCATGCTCATTTCGTTTGGACTCTCAGGGTAAATGTAAATGACAACAAAACCACCGGTTGGATATTTCAGTACAGTGGAAATCTAGCAAACTGAATCAATTGGTCAAGTTCTTCAGAACGATCAAGTCAGCAGCCACCTGTAGAGATATGGTTTCTATTTTTTTATAAAAAATTAATTGAACTTTACTCTATTTCCTGTATTAAATGACTATTTTTCATTTGAGTTTTGTTCTTGTTTGGAAAGATATTGGCAAACCTACCCAACTTGGTACTTTCCACAACCTACTGAGTATGTTTTCAATTCAATCAGTGAAGTGAGTATTGTGGGTGCATCGTATAGTATGGGATTTGGATTTGAATAAAATTGAGTTGAAACTTCAGTTCCCTCATTTGTAAAATGGTGATAACAATGCTATAAGGATTTATTTAAGGATTGAATTGGATAATTGGATAATAGCTATCTGTTTGCATCATGTCTGCCATGTGGAAGACATACTCTAAAGGTTAACATTCTTGTATTCTTTTACTTATTCCTCTCAAATAGAGGCAAGATCCTGTAGGCTTCTTTTATGTATCATAGAGCCCCAGGTTGTGTTAGGAATGAAATTCTACTACCTAGAACAGGATAGGAGGGAGGCCACGCCAGTTTATAGGGGTTTATATGACACACTAAAGCCCATGTGGCCTAGGAATGTTCTGCATGCCTCTATAAGCATCTTTGAATCATATATTAATTTTTTGATAGACTCAGATTTTTGATCCTTTCAAGGATTCAAGACCAAGATCACTGAGGAAGAGCCAAAGTGTTTTCTGTTGTGGTTCATGCATCATCAACCAACTTGTCAGCTAAGTTTGGTTGCAGAATCTTTATTACAAGCAGTGACAAAAGAAGCAGAAAGGGCACAGCTTGAATCTCAGATCTCTGGATAAAATTTCAGATCAGACATTGAGGATATTTTTTTACCTTATAAATGAAGCAAATGCAGATATGTCTCTGATTAGTTGAAAATGGAAAACCCTGCAATGTCATAGTTTATTTTTCAGCCTAAAATCCAATTGACTGCTGATGCTAGCTACCTGTTTTCTTATCCTAGTGCCAACTTTCTTAAGGAAAGGAACAACAGAGTCAAACTAGATAACATGATTTGAAATTTAAAAAAACATCTTTGCCAGTAGAAGTAAAGTCTGTTATGCTCATCAAAGATAGACAAAGATTAGACAATGGCTGTAGGACTCAAAGGACCATCACCAACTGAAGGCATTTATTGGTAATTAAGATAAGGGAGCATGGGCTAATTGGAATTTATTATAAACTTGTCAGGGCAGTAGGTTGGGTGTGAACTAGCATAATCAATATTAGAGCAATTGCCACCTCTTTATCATAAAGTAGTGAGAGAGAACTCGTAAACTGGGCTATGAAACTATGTCTGCTTAGATTTTTTCATATGGCTTGACTACGTTTTAAAGCAATCAAAGTGATTTTCCACTCTGTTAAAAATGCATCATAGGAAATCTCCTCTTACTGAAAGATCCATTTTCAGTCAGTTTGAGCATTAAAATTCTTCAAAAGATAGAATAAATCTATAGACTGGCTTGGAGTTTCTTACCCTTGTTTCCTCTTCATCATCAACCTACACAGAAACTGAAAGGAGGCAGGTAGACCTCTGTGAACACTATAGTTCCCTTACTATTTTATTATTGTTAAGTGTTTTATATGATCTGGAAGAAATTGTGAGAAATGAAAGAAAATGAAGATGTCTTTTCTATCCCTGAGATTTTTAATGCCAGAAGTTAAGAATGTGGCACAGAAGATAAGAGTTGAAACATTAGCTGAAACAACTTTGATACATGCAATTGGGTTATAATGCACCCATTTTAAGGTAAGAATGTGGATATTATGGTGTGGGACATGCTTCAACCCTGCCCCTCTCCCCATACTTTGGACTAGAGAAAAGGAAGAAGAAAGAGGCCATATATATTGAAAAGACCTTGGCATAAATATTTAGACAATTATTCCTTCTTTGATTTTTCTTTTCTTATCCCATGAAACTTTTTGCTTTTACTGTGGAAATTTCTATCTGTCTCTGTGTTTCAGAGGCAACAGGAAGTACAATTATATAAGAAACATGTGAAAGGAGGTCACTGGGGTTTAAAAAAAAAGGGGGCCTGTCTGAGCATGGAACACCCACTGGAATCAAAGAGAATAATGGGTTATAACTAAATGGCTTCCTAGGGAGATGAAGGAAGAAGTGCAATCCACCCCGAGATATTTCCTCAGGTTTGATTAAAATAGCACCTATCTGCTTGAAAAAGCAGATGTTATTGGTGCATAGAAAGATGTATATGTGTGTAAACATTCTCATCCACCCCCAGGATGGTCATTGATTTCATCCACAGCTATTTCATTAGCATTCCACCTTTAATATGCTACTTTTCATCTAAGAGATCACATGTGTTTACCTGTGACCAAATCCCATCTCCCAAAACCCCAGACCAACAAATAAATAAAGAAAGAAAGAATTCACTAAAACTCAATGATGGAGAATAATATTTCCCAAGGCCTGTAGACTGATTACTTACCTTTTATTTATTCGCTCAATAACAAAACTCGCTATTAGTTGATTATTTAAATGCAAAGAGAAGAATCACAGGAGGGTATTGCACACAGAAGGAATTCAATCAGTGGTGTGCTGGAGCTAGCTCATAATGTCTGGCAAAAGTTGACTGTTAAATTTTCAGGAATTTTGCAAGCTCATTGACATCATGTTAGTAGCTTGAAATAAGCCATGATGGGATGGAAACCGGCAAATGCTACAAATCAGGACTGTTTTTTTCCTCAGAGAGCAAGTTTTTAAACATTTACCTGTGCACCACCAGATTCAATCAAATCAATGCCATTTTTCTTGCAGATTTCTTCAGCTAGTTTCTTGCTAAGTTAATAGCATGGCATAGAATGATGCTTTTCAAATCTTTTTTTAACACAAGAAAAATTTTCCAGACAAAATCTTATACAAAAATATATATAAAGCAAAAAAAGCAGAGATGCTTTTATTGACTGGGAAGGGTGTGCCATCCCCTGGCCTTCCTCTTTCCCTGGGCCTTGTGAATTGTCAACCTTACCACTCTACCCAACCCCACCACATCCTGGACCATGGAAGACGTATTTGGAAAACAATTGATCAAAAGGAAAGAACAGAGACTGAAAAAGAGAGATGCAAGGAATTATAACTCTAGTTTTGATCTCTGACCAGTCATTCTAGACCTTGCTTTCTTAATCATGAAATGAGGGATTTGAACAAATGACTTTGAGGATTCTCCAAGCTATAAAACTTTATGCTTCTGTGATTATGGATGCATGAATGTTTCATAGAAATCTGACTTTAAATGAAAGATAAATCCTACTACCAGTTAACACTGTCATTTACTTTCATCTAACTTTAGGAAACTACTTTTTGCATTCAAATTAAGTTGTATGGCCTCATCCCTGCAGCCACACTCACAAAAGCCACCATCTTGCCAATGCCTATTCAAAGCTACTAACATTTTTACCAACATGTGTTCTCATTAAGTTGGTAGCATACATAGCTAAAAGGGACAAATTATCCTTCCTTGAATCTGTATTTGGTCTGTGCACTGATGAAAGTACCAATCTGGATTGTTTACTGTTTTCTCTTTATGTATTCCATCACCTTCAGCTCTCCTAGTTTCACTCTCTGTCCTTGACGGTGTACTTTACTTTCAGAGCCAATATGAGTCATACTAGTAAAAGAATAGCTAAACAGTTCTGGAGTGGGTCTCCGTGGCTAGAGTGCTTGGAGGTGGTGAGAACAGAGTCCACAAAGTGAGATGATGAGTTTGCCTCAGCAAAAGCAATTGTGAAAGCAGAAACAGGTGTGTTACATGTGGGTGTGTAAATGTGTATAATGTACTCATAGGCCCATCATTGCTCAAAGGAACTAGCTTCAAAAGAAGAGTGGTAAATATCTGCAGCCATCTTTCAATTATCTAGGGATAGATTAACAAGTATGTAGATTAAAATAAAAATATATGTAATAGCTTATGTATGAAAATCATTAAAAGTACTATGAATCAGCTAGAACAGCTACATAAAAGAAGGAACTATTGTTTAGATCTATAAAGTAATTGTTAGGGTTTAGGCAGGGAATGATGGTACACAAAATAAGTGAAGAGATTTTAAATGAAAAGACTATATAAAGGGTGTGGGCAGGATTAAGGCAAACCAACAAAAAATAGTGAAGCATAGAAGGGCTGGTAACAGTGAGGAAGTTTTACTGTCCCTTGGCCTGGCTGACAAGAGGAAGAAAAGATTACCAGATCCTGGAGAGATTAGCCTACTGTAAGAGAAGGCCACCTTCTGGGAGTTGTGATCTTTGAAAGAGGGATGTAGCTAACTGACAGTGAATTCTCTGAGAGGAAGCTATTAGAATAAATACACTGACATCTTTCTCTTCGGCCCCTCTAATCTCCTGTTGGTGCCCCTCAGTGGCCAAAACCAACCAAAAGCTAGAGGAAAAGGAAGCATGTTGATCCAGACCTAAAGGCTAGCTTCTTGGTGGCACAGAATAGGATAAAATGGTAGAGAGAAAATTTAGGTAAGGAAAATTGAAACTATCCATTACAGTAACCAATAGTTACTACATTGGGTCTAGTGGAATGTAAGAACACTCTTTCACCTTTATTCATTCACTCAATCTGCATTTATTTAACACTTACAATGTATCAGGCACTATTCACTGTGTTAATTTCATAACAGTGCACTGTGTTAATTTCATAGCAGTGAATAAAATAGACAGAATTTCTATCCTCATGAAAGAAGTCTGACAATTAAAAAATCAATAAACAGTCAAAATAACTTTAGATGATGTTAAGTAATATTAAGGCAATAAAATAAAGAAGTATAATAGAATGAGCAGAGTGGTGGTATGAACCTACTTCAGATAATGTGGCTAAGGAAGGCCTGCTTGAGAAGATAACAACTGAACTGAGACCTTAATGATAAGTTAGCTGTGCCCAAAACTAAGGGAAGAGACTTCTAGGCAAAGGGCACAGTGACTTCAAGGGCCATGAGGAAGGAACAAGGTTTCCACATCAGAAGAAGAAAAAGAGAGTAAGCATGGTTAAAATACAGAGAACTTAGTGTCAGATGCGTCTAGAGAAGTACAGGGGAAAAGCATCATGGGTGATGTTTCTGTTACCTATAACTGTGCATCAAACCACTCTAAACATAATGACGTAATACAACAATTTATTTTTCATCAGGATTTTGTGGGTCAGAAATTTGTTCAGACCTTGGCTCAGTGATTTCTCTACTCTGTGTAGTGTCAACTGAAAATACTTGTCAGTGTTCATCTGGTCACTGGACTTGGCTGAGTTGCCTGAGGCTCTCATATCCCTGGTGTACAGGTGCTTCTCCACATGTCTTATATCTAATGACATGCCAAGCTTGGGCTTCCTCAGAGGATGGTAGTCTTAGGGTAGCCAGACTTAATACATGACAACTAGCTTCCACCAGGAAAGAAGCCGAAGCTGCTAGACCTCTTATGATCTGACCTTGAAAGTCCAAGAATGTCACTTCCACTGCCTCTTATTAGTCAGAGCAAGTCACAGGGCTGACTTAATTTCAAGGAGAAAGAAAAGAGTCTACCTCTTGAATGATGGTCATTATCTTTGTAGACCAGCTACCATAAGAGCTTTCATAGGCCATGATATACTGCTTGGATTATAATCCAAGTACAGTGGGAAGTCATTGAAAGTTTGAAAGGGAGTCATGTGATTTGATTTAGGTTTAAAATATATTCCTCTGGCTGCTGTGGAGAATCGACTTTAGTATTACAAGAACACACGTTGAGAAACCAGTTAGGAAACTACCATAGCAGACTAAGAGAAGAATGATGATGGCCTGTACTAGGACGGAGTTGGTAGATGCAGTGAAGCATGGACTGATTTGCATATATTTAAGAGGTAGAGCTGAGAAAACTTACTAATGGACTTAACTTGTGGAGTGAGGGAAAAGAGGAATTAAAGAAGACTCTGAGGGGCTTCCCTGGTGGCACAGTTGTTAAGAATTTGCCTGCCAGTGCAGGGGACACGGGTTCGAGCCCTGGTCTGGGAAGATCCCACATGGCATGCAGCAACTAAGCCCATGAGGCACAACTACTGAGCCTGTGCTCTAGAGCCCGCAAACCACAACTAATGAGCCCACATGCCACAACTACCAAAGCCCATGCGCCTAGAGCCCATGCTCCGCAACAAGTGAAGCCACCACATTGAGAAGCCCATGCACCACAATGGATTAGCCCCTACTCGCTGCAACTAGAGAAAGCCCACGCACAACAGCAAAGACTCAACGCAGTCAAAACTAAATAAATAAATTTACACTAAAAAAATAAAAGAAGACTCTGAGGACTCAAATTTATTTTATCTGGAATGCTAAGGAGATTATGGCATCATCATCAATAAAAATGAGGAAGTTTGAGGGAGAGGTGAATCAAGAAAGAGAAAGAGAGAGAGTAAATTCAAGGTTTTCTTTTGCCAGCTGCAAAACTGAGTAGGAGGCATATGAGATAATGAAAAGGTCTCCTACTCTCCCTACTAAAAACACATAAAAATAGTATTAATAACTTATGCTTAGTACTTATTATGTCAGGCACTTTTATCAGAGCTGTACATATATTAACTCATTTAAAACTCACACTCACTCTGTGATAAAGTTTTATTATCATTCCCATTTTAAGTATGGGAACACCTGAGGTATGGAAAGGTTAAGTAACTTGCCTGTGGTCACAGTTATTGATAGGTGAAGCCAGGATATAAACTCAAGAAGTTTGGATCTGAAGTCCATTGTTGGAACCCCCATTATGCTACCTTTCCAAATAACACATAACACCAAAGTGTTTCTCATACAAGGCAAGCTAAAAAATAAGTATGGGAAATCCCCATGTGCAAGAAGATTCAGATTGATGAATAAGACTTGTAGCTTACTTTTTTTGGTGCATGTTTGAGAATTCCTGGATAGCTTTGGGTGTCAAACATTACAGGCTTTTGCAGGCCAACCTGTGATTACTCTGGTGATGATACTACATAGCAAGCTTTCAGTCTCTGACTACACTCACAAACAAAGATGTTGTATTTGTATAAATTTCTAAAAGAAGTTTTATTAAGATAAGATTCACATATGATAAACTCATCTAAGGTAGACATCATCAAAATTAAAACTTTTTGTGATACAAACCATACAATCAAGAAGGTGAAAAGAAAACCCTCAGAATGAGTGAAAATACTTACAAATCATAGATCTGATAAGGGGCTTGTATCTACAATATACAAAGAACACTTTCAAGTCAATCAATAATAAAAAGAAGGATCCAATGAAAAATGGGCCGAGGAATTGAATAGACATTTCTCCAAAGAAGATAGTTATAAATTTTTCTTTGTCAATTGTTTTTTTGGTGACCTAAGAAGTCAGGTCTAGAGAGTTCCCTGGAGGTCCAGTGGTTAGGACTTCATGCTTTCACTGCCAAGGGCATGGGTTCAATCCCTTATGATCATCTTAATAGATGCATAAAAAGATTTTGACAAAATTGAACACTGATTTATGATAAAAACCCTCCAGAAAGTAGACACAGAGGGAACTTACCTCAACATAATAAAGGACATATATGACAAACCCACAGCCAACATCATTCTCAATGGTGAAAAACTGAAATCATTTCCACTAAGATCAGGAACAAGACAAGGTCGCCCACTCTTACCACTATTATTCAACATAGTTCTGGAAGTTTTAACCACAGCAATCAGAGAAGAAAAAGAAATAAAAGGAATCCAAATCGGAAAAGAAGAGGTAAAACTGTCACTGTTTGCAGATGACATGATACTATATATAGAGAATCCTAAAGATGCTACCAGAAAACTACTTACTGGAGCTAATCAATGAATTTGGCAAAGTAGCAGGATACAAAATTAATGCACAGAAATCTCTTGCATTCCTATACACTGATGATGTATTGCAGCTCTATTTACAATAGCCAGGACATGGAAGCAACTTAAGTGTCCACTGACAGATGAATGGATAAAGAAGATGTGGCACATATATACAATGGAATATTACTCAGCCATAAAAAGAAATGAAATTGAGTTATTTGTAGTGAGGTGGATGGACCCAGAGTCTGTCATACAGAGTGAAGTAAGTCAGAAAGAGAAAAAATAAATACTGTATGCTAACATATATATATGGAAACTAAAGAAAAAATGGTCCTGAAGAACCTAGGGGCAGGACAGGAATAAACACGCAGATGTAGAAAATGGACTTGAGGACATGGGGAGGGGGAAGGGTAAGCTGGGACAAAGTGAGAGGGTGGTATGGACTAATATATACTACCAAATGTAAAACAGATAGCTAGTGGGAAGCAGCCGCATAGCACAGGGAGATCAGCTCGGTGCTTTGTGACCACCTAGAGGGATGGGATAGGGAGGGTGGGAGGGAGATGCAAAAGGGAGGAAATATGGGGATATATGTATGTGTATAGTGGATTCACTTTGTTATACAGCAGAAAAGAATAGGAAGAGTTTGACCCAGAAATTCCAATTTTAGAAATTTATTTTAAAGCAATAATCAGAGATATATACAAAGGTGCATGCACAATGATATACATATCATCTTAATTTATAAGCAGGAAATATTGGAAACTTCCTATAGCAGAAGACTTATTATGTAAATTATGGCATAGTCATAAACAAGTTCCCCCTGCTACCCTAAAGGGGAGCATTCCTATGAAACCTTTCCTAAGCCCAAATTACATAAAGTGAAGAAGTAATTACCAATAATTTATATGGAAAAATGTTTTGAGCATTCCCAGACTAAGAAAAATAACCTACCAAGTCATACCAAAGAGCACATAAAACCTAAAATAACACTAACATATTTTCCAAAGCAAGAATGATATGATAAATACACAGCCTGTAAAAAGTAGAAATAATGTATGTACAGTGTAATTTCACTTACCAGAATCTGGAAGGCAGAGAGCACAATGGAAGGCCGATAGGTTGTGATGATGGTGTGTTAGGCTAAGTCTTGGAAGGTTGGGGCATTGGGAGGTACAGGGGACTGGGGTGTAGGGGACAGAGGAAGAGGACCCTTTTTTAACATCTAATCTCTATCTGATTCCATTAATGTTTATACCTTCTTCTATGTCTGCCTGTCTCATTGTCGATGGTTGAAGTTCATTGTCTAAAGTGGCTGATGTGGAAGGCTTGAAATACAATATTATACATGACTATTTAGCCTTGCACATTTTTCTATCATACAATTCTTTGTAGGTACTCAAAACATCCTGCAAACCTATGTGCCCTTTCAAAATTAAAGTCATAATTTTCTGTAATCACTGTAACACTGTCAATAGTAGTAGACATCTCATTTAAGTGATTTGTTCAGTTCCTGGATGACTTCACTTTCAGGCATTTCACTACTGTGCTGTTTGGATTCATATCTTTTCCTTTTGCAGTTGCCTCAGCTCTTCATCTGCCAGTTCTTGGTCATGAGATGCCCAAACCACTTCAACATCATCTTCATCCACGTCCACAAACCCAGGCTCCTTAACCAAAATCACTACTGGTGTATTTATTGTTGTTGGTTTGAAAACTTTAAAATTGTTCCTCTAAGCATCACTTCTCATTCAGATTGTTAGCCTATCAAGAACATATCCAAGGGGGAAAGAAGGTGGAGGTTGCCAGACCAGGTCTCAGTTTCGGAGGAGACGTGGCATTAGGGTGAGACGTGATGCTCAGAAGCGAGCTCAAGTAAGAAAACACACCCAAGTTGCAGTCAGATTTGAACAGTGAACACTAAAGAACTCGTGACTTCATAGTAATATAAACTACCTGACATATTTTAGGTGCACATTCAGTCCCTCTCAGTTGCCCCTGTAGGTGCTGACAAGTACTGGAGTCTCTTACAAATGCTGGGATTGGGGAAAGCAGATTCCCAAAGAGCAAGCATGCAAACACTGAGTCAAGTCAGTCAAGAATAATTACGTAGAATGAGAGGGGGAAGATGGCGGAAGAGTAAGACGCGGAGATCACCATCCTCCCCACACATACATCAGAAATACATCTACATGTGGATCAACTCCTACAGAACACCTACTGAATGCTGGCAGAACACCTCAGACCTCCCAAAAGGCAAGAAAGTCCCCACGTACCCGGGTAGGGCAAAAGAAAATAAGAATAAACAGAGACAAAAGAATAGGGACAGGACCTGCACCAGTGGGAGAGAGCTGTGAAGAAGGAAAGGTTTCCACATACTAGAAGCCCCTTCGCAGGTGGAGATGGCAGGTGGCGGAGGAGGGGAGCTTTGGAGCCGCGAGGGAGAGGGCAGCAACAGCGGTGCAGAGAGCAAAGCGGAGAGATTTCCACACAAAAGATCGGTGCCAACCAGCACTCACCAGCCCGAGAGGCTTCTCTGCTCACCCGCCAGGGCGGGCGGGTCTGGGAGCTGAGTCTCGGGCTTCGGTTGGAGCGCAGGGAGAGGACTGGCAGCGTGAACACAGCCTGAAGGGGTTAGTGCACCACAGCTAGCCGGGAGGGAGTCCAGGAAAACGTCTGGACCTGCCGAAGAGGAAAGAGTCTTTTGCTTCCCTTTTTGTTTCCTGGTGAGTGAGGAGAGGGGATTAAAAGCGCTGTTTAAAGGAGCTCCAGAGACGGGCGCGAGCCTTGGCTAACAGTGCAGACCCCAGAGACGGGCATGAGACGCTAAGGCTGCTGCTGCCACCACCAAGAAGCCTGCAGGCGAGAACAGGTCACCCTCCACACCTCCCTTCCGGGGAGCCTGTGCAGCCCGCCACTGCCAGGGTCCCGGGATCCAGGGACAACTTCCCCAGGAGAACACACGGTGCGCCTCAGGCTGGTGCAACATCACGCCGGCCTCTGCCGCTGCAGGCTCGTCCCGCACTCCATACCCCTCCCTCCCCCTGACCTGAGTGAGCGTGAGCCCCTGAATCAGCGGCTCCTTTAACCCCATCCTGTCTGAGCGAAGAACAGACGCCCTCCATGACCTACACGCAGAGGCGGGGCCAAATCCAAAGCTGAAGCCCTGGGAGCTGTGAGAACAAAAAAGAGAAAGGGAAATCTCTCCCAGCAGCCTCAGGAGCAGTGAATTAAATCTCCACAATCAACTTGATATACCCTGAACCTGTGGAATACCTGAATAGACAACGAATCATCCCAAATTGAGGAGGTGGACTTTGAGAGCAAGATTTATTATTTTTTCCCCTTTTCCTCTTTTTGTGAGTGTGTATGTGTATTTTGTCTGTATAGCTTTGCTTTCACAATTTGTCCTGCGGTTCTATCCATCCGTTTTTTTTTTACTTAAATTTTTTTTTTCTTAATAATTATTTTTTTATTTTAATAACTTTATTTTATTTTAAATTACTTTATTTTCTTTTCTTTTATCCTCTTTCTTTCTACATTTTCTCCCTTTTATTCAGAGCCGTGTGGATGAAAGGCTCTTGATGCTGCAGCCAGGAGACAGTGCTGTGCCTCTGAGATGGGAGAGCCAACTTCAGGACACTGGTCCACAAGAGACCTCCCAGCTCCATGTAATGTCAAATGGCGAAAATCTCCCAGAGATCTCCATCTCAACACCAAGACCCAGCTTCACTCAACGACCAGCAAGCTACAGTGCTGGACACCCTATGCCAAACAACTAGCAAGACAGGAACACAACCCCACCCATTAGCAGAGAGGCTGCCTAAAATCATAAGTCCACAGACACCTCAAAACACACCACCAGACGTGGACCTGCCCACCAGAAATACAAGATCCAGCCTCATCCACCAGAACACAGGCACTACTCCCCTCCACCAGGAAGCCTACAAAACCCACTGAACCAACTTGAGCCACTGGGGACAGACACCAAAAACAACAGGAACTACAAACCTGCAGGCTCCGAAAAGGAGACCCCCAAAACAGTAAGATAAGCAAAATGAGAAGTCAGAAAAACACACAGCAGATTAAGGAGCAAGATAAAAACCCACCAGACCTAGCAAATGAGGAGGAAATAGGCAGTCTACCTGAAAAAGATTTCAGAATAATGATAGTAAAGATGATCCAAAATCTTGGAAATAGAATAGCAAAAATGCAAGAAACATTTAAGAAGGACCTAGTAGAACTAAAGGTGAAACAAGCAATGATGAACAACACAATAAATGAAATTAAAAATACTCTAGAAGGGATCAACAGCAGATTAACTGAGGCATAAGAATGGATAAGTGACCTGGAAGATAAAAGAGTGGAAATAACTACTGAAGAGCAGAATAAAGAAAAAAGAATGAAAAGTACTGAGGACAGTCTCAGAGACCTCTGGGACAGCATTAAATGCACCAACATTCGAATTATAGGGGTTCCAGAAGAAGAGAAAAAGAAAGGGAATGAGAAAATGTTTGAAGAGATTATAGTTGAAAACTTCCCTAATATGGGAAAGGAAATAGTTAATCAAGTCCAGGAAGCACAGAGAGTCAATTACAGGATAAATGCAAGGAGAAATACACCAAGACACATATTAATCAAACTGTCAAAAATTAAAAACAAAGAAAATATATTAAAAGCAGAAAGGGAAAGACAACAAATAACAAACAAGGCAATCCTCATAAGGTTAACAGCTGATCTTTCAGCAGAAACTCTGCAAGCCAGGAGGGATAGCAGGACATATTTAAACTGATGAAGGAGAAAAACC
Source organism: Pseudorca crassidens (assembly GCF_039906515.1). Classification (NCBI taxonomy): domain Eukaryota; kingdom Metazoa; phylum Chordata; class Mammalia; order Artiodactyla; family Delphinidae; genus Pseudorca; species Pseudorca crassidens. The sequence continues at coordinate 48,264,279 of NC_090317.1, read as the reverse complement.
TACAACCAAGTTTACTCTACACAGAAGGATCCATTTAGATTTGGTGGAGAAATTAAAACCTTTATATACAAGCAGAAGCTGAGAGAGTTCAGCACCACAAAACAAGCTTTACAACAAATGCTAAAGGACCTTCTCTAGGCAAGAAACACAAGAGAATGAAAAAGACCTACAATAACAAACCCAAATCAATTAAGAAAATGGGAATAGGAACATACATATCGATAATTACCTTAAATGTAAATGGATTAAATGCTCCCACCAAAAGACACAGACTGGCGGAATGGATAAAAAAAAAAATCCATTATATATGCTGTCTATAAAAGACGCACTTCAGACCTAGGGACACATACAGACTGAAAGTGAAGGGATAGAAAAAGATATTCTATGCAAATGGAAACCAAAAGAAAGCTGGGGTAGCAATTCTCATATCAGACTAAATAGACTTTAAAATAAAGCCTATTAGAAGAGACAAAGAAGGACACTACATAATGATCAAGGGATCGATCCAAGAAGAAGATATAACAATTGTAAATACTTATGCACTCAACATAGGAGAACCTCAATACATAAGGCAAATACTAACAGCCATAAAAGGGGAAATCAACAGTAACACATTCATAGTAGGGGATTTTAACACCCCACTTTCACCAATGGACAGATCATCCAAAATGAAAATAAATAAGGAAACACAAGCTTTAAATGATACAATAAACAAAATGGACTTAATTGATATTTATAGGACATTCCATCCAAAAACAACAGAATACACATTTTTCTCAAGTGCTCATGTGGCTATTCGAGGTCTTTTGTATTTCCATACAAATTGTGAAATTTTTGGTTTTACTTCTGTGAAAAATGCCATTGGTAGTTTGATAGGGATTGCACTGAACCTGCAGCTTGCTTTTGGTAGTATAGTCATTTTCACAAAGTTGATTCTTCCACTCCAAGAACATGGTATATCTCTCCACCTGTTTGTGTCATCTTTGATTTCTTTCATCAGTGTCTTATAGTTTTCTGCACACAGGTCTTTTTTCTCCTTAGGTAGGTTTATTCCTTGGTATTTTTTTCTTTTTGTTGCAATGGTAATTGGGAATGTTTCCTGAATTTCTCTTTCAGATATTTTGTCATTAGTGGTTAGGAATGCAAAAGATTTCTCTGCATTAATTTTGTATCCTGCTACTATACCAAATTCATTGATTAGCTCCAGTAGTTTTCTGGTAGCATCTTTAGGACTCTCTATGTATAACATCATGTCATCTACAAACAGTGACATCTTTACTTCTTCTTTTCTGATTTGGATTCCTTTTATTTCTTTTTCTTCTCTGATTGCTGTGGCTAAAACTTGCAAAACTATGTTGAATAATAATGGTGAGAGTGGAAAACCTTGTCTTTATCCTGATCTTAAGAGAAATGTTTTCAGTTTTTCAACATTGAGAACGATGTTGGCTGTGGGTTTGTCATATACGGCCTTTGTTATGTTGAGGTACATTCCCTCTATACCTACTTTCTGGAGGGCTTTTTATCATAAATGGGTGTTGAATTTTGTCAAAAGCTTTTTCTGCATCTATTGAGATGATCATATGGGTTTTTCCCTTCAATTTGTTAATACGGTTTATCACATTAATTGATTTGTGTATATTGAAGAATACTTGCATTCCTGGAATAAACCCCACTTGCACATGCTGTATGATCCTTTTAATGTGCTGTTGGATAATGTTTGTTAGTATTTTGTTGAGAATTTTTGCATCTATGTTCATCAGTGAAATTGCCCTGTAGTTTTCTTTCTTTGTGATATCTTTGTCTGGTTTTGGTATCAGGGTGATGGTGGCTTGTAGAATGAGTTTGGGAGTGTTCCTCCCTCTGCTATGTTTTGGAAGAATTTGAGAAGGGTAGGTGTTAACTCTTCTGTAAATGTTTGATAGAATTTGCCTGTGAAGCTATCTGGTCCTGGGCTTTTGTTTGTTGGAAGGTTTTTAACCACAGTCTCAGTTTCAGTGCTTGTGATTGGTCAGTTTATATTTTCCATTTCTTCCTGGTTCTGTCTTGAAGGTTGTGCTTTTCTAAGAATTTGTCCATTTTTTCCAGGTTTTCCATTTTATTGGAATATAGTTGCTTGTAGTAATATCTCATGGTCCTTTGTATTTCTGCAGTGTCAGTTGTTACTTCTCCTTTTTCACTTCTATTTCTATTGATTTGAGTCTTCTCCCTCTTTTTCTTGATGAGTCTGGCTAGTGCTTTAGCAATTTTGTTTACCTTCTCAGAGAATGAGCTTTTAGTTTTATTGATCTTTGTTGTCATTTCCTTCATTTGTTTTTCATTTATTCCTGATCTGATTTTTATGATTTCTTTCCTTCTGCTAACTTTGGGGTTTTTTTGTTCCTCTTTCTCTAATTGCTTTAGGTGTAAGTTTAGGTTGCTTATTTGAGCTGTTTCTTGTTTCTTGAGAGAGGATTGTATTGCTATAAACTTCCCTCCTAGAACTGCTTTTGCTGCATCCCATAGGTTTTGGGTCCTCGTGTTTTCATTGTCATTTGTTTCTGGGTATTTTTTGATTTTCTCTTTGACTTCTTCAGTGATCTCTTTGCTATTTAGTAGTGTATTGTTTAGCCTCCAAGTGTTTGTATTTTTTACAGAATTTTTCCTGTAATTGATATTTAGTTCTTATTGCTTTGGTCGGAAAGGGTACTCGATATGATTTCAATTTACTTAAATTTACCAAGACTTGATTTGTGATCCAAGATATGATTCATTCTGTAAAATGTTCAATGAGCACTTGAGAAGGAAGTGTATTGTGTTGTTTTTGGATGGAATGTCCTACTAATATCAATTAGTCCATCTTGTTTAATATATCATTTAAAGCTTGTGTTTCCTTATTTATTTTCATTTTGATGATCTGTCCATTGATGAAAGTGGACATTGGAGAAAGTGGGGTGTTAAAGTCCCCTACTATGATTGTGTTTCCTGTCAATTTCCCCTACTATGATTGTGTTCCTGTCGATTTCCCCTTTTATGGCTGTTGATTTCCCCTTTTATGGCTGTCGATTTCCCCTTTTATTGCTGTTAGCATTTGCCTTATGTATTGAGGTGCTCCTATGTTGGGTGCATAAATATTTACAATTGTTATATATCTTCTACTTGGATTGATCCCTTGATCATTTTGTAGTGTCCTTCCTTGTTTCTTGTAATAGGCTTCATTTTAAAGTTCATTTTGTCTGATATGAGAAATGCTACTCTAGCTTTCTTTTGATTTCCATTTGCATGGAATATCTTTTTCCATCCCCTCACTTTCAGTCTGTATGTGTCCCTAGGTCTGAAGTGGGTCTCTTGTAGACAGCATATATATGGGTCTTGTTTTTATATCCATTAAGCCAGTCTATGTCTTTTGGTGGGAGCATCTAATACATTTACATTTAAGGTAATTATCAATATGTATGTTCCTATTACTCTTTTCTTTATTGTTTTCAGTTTGTTATTGTAGGTATTTTCCTTCTCTTGTGTTTCCTGCCTAGAGAAGTTCCTTTAGCATTTGTTGTAAAGCTGGTTTGGTGGTGCTGAATTCTCTTAGCTTTTGCTTGTCTGTAAAGTTTTTAATTTCTCTGTCAAATCTGAAGAAATCCTTGCTGGGTAGAGTAACCTTTGTTGTAGGTTTTTCCCTTTCATTGCCTTAAATATGTCTTGCCACTCCCTTCTGGCTTGCAGAGTTCCTGCTGAAAATTCAGCTGTTAAACTTATGTGGATTCCCTTGTACGTTATTTGTGTCTTTCCTTTGCTGCTTTTAATATTTTTTCTTTGTATTTAATTTTTGATAATTTGATTAATATGTGTCTTGGAGTGTTTCTCCTTGGATTTATCCTGTATGGGACTCTCTGTGCTTCCTGGAGTTGATTGACTCTTTTCTTTTCCATCTTAGGGAAGTTTTCAACTATAATCTCTTTGAAAATTTTCTCAGTCCCTTTGTTTTCTTCTTCTTCTTCCTGGACCCCTAGAATTCAAATATGTTTGCATTTAATATTGTCCCAGAAGTCTCTTAGACTCCTCATTTCATTCTTTTTTCTTTATTCTGCTCTGCGGTAGTTATTTCCACTATTTTATCTTCCAGGTCACTTATCCATTCTTCTGTGTCAGTTATTCTGTTATTGATTCCTTCTAGGGAATTTTTAATTTCATTTATTGTGTTGTTCCTCATTGTTTGTTTTCTCTTTAGTTCTTCTAGGTCCTTGTTTAAATGTTTATTTTCTCCGTTCTATTTCTAAGATTTTGGATCATCTTTACTATCACTACTCTGAATTCTTTTTCAGGTAGACTGCCTATTTCCTCTTCATTTGTTTGGTCTGCTGGGTTTTTACCCCACAACTACTTTAAATTCTACTTTGGCAATAGTTTCAGCACCATTGTCCAACACTTTCTGTTTCAGCTTATTAAAAAGCCTGGCTGGTTTCTCCTTTAGTATAAGATAACTTAACACAACAGCACACTTTGTATACCCATCTACCCACTCAAGCAAGTGTCTTTCCATTGTATTCATTACTGGATGCCAACTACAAAAAAGACCACTGTGCTACTAGTGGAACCAATATTAACTTGGGCAGCTTTCAAGATTCTCTCTCTCTGCCTAAATATCAATAGTATGAATGGCTGATTCAGGCAAGTTCAACACACACACAATATCTTTATCTCATTCACCACTGTCAAAATGCTTAATTATGTCCACTTTTCCATTAAGTGTAAACCCCTTCTGAGCTCTTTTAAGTTTTTTTGATACCTTAGGACATATGTTGCTAATAGATACAAAAAATAAATTGAGACAAAGCACAGATGCTCACAGATACAGTTCAAACCTATGGCAGCTTGATGCTGGGATGCTGAGTGTAGCTCCCAGGAAGGAACTTGGCAGTGCCACTCTTGCTGCATTGGGTGTGTGCTGCCTGTATAACAACTCACTGCAAAAACAAATGCTGAACACAAATTTCCCTTCTTGCATTTTTTCGTAATAGTGAAAATCCTCTTTGGATTTCTTTCGGTTAGTGAAAACAGATACTAATGTTTGTCTTTTGTAAAAGACAAGTGGCGTAATGTGTGTAGAATACTGGTTATTGATCTGTATGCTACACTAAAAAATTATACTATAGAAGGTTATTTATTGACATGGGAAATACTTTATTTTTTAAAATTTATTTATTTTATTTATTTTTGGGTGCATTGGGTCTTCGTTGTTGCGCGCAGGCTTTCTCTAGTTGTGGCAAGCAAGGGCTACTCTTTGTTGCTGTGCACGGGCTTCTCATTGCAGTGGCGTCTCTTGTTGCAGATCATGGGTTCGAGGCACGCAGGTTTCAGTAGTTGTGGCATTCGGGCTCAGTAGTTGTGGCTCATGGGCTCTAGAGTGCAGGCTCAGTTGTTGTGGTGCACAGGCTTAGTTGCTCTGCGGCATGTCAGATCTTCCTGGACCAGGGCTCGAACCCATGTCCTCTGCACTTGCAGGTGGATTCTTAACCACTGCACCACCAGGGAATCCCTGACATGGGAAATACTTTAAATATATTGTTAAATGTTTAAAAAATCAGGTTAAAATATAATGTATTTTATATAATCTAAATTTGGGGGAAAAATGTGTGTCTTCATACACAAACACATATACACTTAGAAGAAATACTGTATGGATATGTATCAACCTAACAAAATGTTTAGAAGGTATATCTTTGAGTGGTGGTATTATACATCATTTTAATTTTTATTTTGTGCTTGTGCATTTGATATTATACATTTTTGTGTTTATGTTTTTTCTATATTATACTTTCTCTATTTTACTTATATGATAAGAAAAGAGTTATTTTATGAAATCAGTATATGAAATTAAAATGTACAATTTGCCCACTGAGATTTAATGTGACTTGAGTTTAAATGGATATACAAAGCTATAATCCCACTAAATCTATTAGCAGCTTGCACTTTTTAAATGTGACCTTCACCCTTTTGTACCCCAGATACATTATTAAAAGTCTTTTTGGAGATAATCATTTGGTGCTGATAAGTGAATTGATGATCTGAATCTTTCAGTTCTATTATTGGCCATGCCACAAACCCCTTTGTACCTGAAACAAGTCATTAGCCCTATGTGAGTATTCTTAAGTAATAACAGTTTGCATTTCTTAGTTAGAAGATCTAGATATAAATAGTAGAACTTCAGACCTTTAGAGTATATCAACACAGATTTCAACACCTTTGTTGTTAATAAAACTAACAGCAGTGCCACTGAATCACTTTGCATCCCATGGAATATTTTGTCGTTAATTTGTCATCTTTTTACTGAACATAAACTATTTAGCATCTTAGTCAGAGTCCAAATTTAGAAATAAGAAAAGAACAATCTTGGAAATGGAAATAAATCTGAGTTTTAAGATCTGAAACTTCAAGTGAGCAAAAGTCTACAAATCCTTTATATATACTCCCCAAATTGTTCCATGTGCAGGGCTAGGAAAGTTGGGGATGATATTGAATTGCCCAATATTTAGCCTACTGGTGAGAAACTAGGACAAACACACAAAAGAATCTAACACAACAAGAGATCAGGATAACCATTGTAAAATGATATAGGGTATAGTCCTTAAGAGAGAAATGAGGAAACAAACATTTATTGAGTGACAACTTTACCACACTCTAGTTGCTGGGTCAGCAAGTACAGAGTCAGATTCTACTGCAGAATTTGGATTCAATTGAGCATTAATAAGAGATAAATAATTTCATACAATATCATCACTCTATTTCAAAGTAATTAGAACTATTATGTTGGTATAAATCCAGGCTTATCCTGTATATGTAAGCAAGCCTCTATTTTGGCAGCTATTCACTTTTTCTGTTTTAATTTAGTTTTTATTTAATCAAAGTTGTACAGGTACATAATTAAAATAGTCATATAGTTCTATTAGACACATTAAGAACAGTTCCCTGACTCCTTCTATCCCATATTTCCTGCCACCTAGAAACAATTAACCTCATTCTTTTTTTTTTTTTTTTTTTTTGCGGTACACGGGTCTCTCACTATTGTGGCCTCTCCCGTTGCAGAGCACAGGCTCCAGATGCGCAGGCTCAGTGGCCATGGCTCATGGGCCCAGCCGCTCTGTGGCATGTGGGATCCTCCTGGACTGGGGCATGAGCCCATGTCCCCTGCATCGGCAGGCGGACTCTCAACCACTGCTCCACCAGGGAAGCCCTAACCTCATTCTTTTAACTGATCATTTTGGTATTTACCGTCATATTGCCATATAATGTACAGTATTTATATTGCTGCATTTTAACTTTTTCACTAATTTTTCTGCATTATCTATTTCCTTCTTACTGTAGAAAATGAGGAGTAAGCTCTCTTTCACAATCTCTATTACACTTCCTGTGTCCCATGCTATCAATCAGTTAATTTATTACTCAGCATTTACATGATTATGACTAAGAAATGCTTAACTGAGCAGAGTTATATAGTAAACTGTATACTTTACTACCCAACTTTTGGTTTTCCCCTCAATTAGCAATTATTTTGGTTTTGATTATTTTGCTCTCTGTGTATTTATCACTAATTTAGCCCTAAACTCTACCCAGTTTTGTAAATCTTCTTTCATACATTCAAGCACAATTTCACCTTCTTTATGTACTTCCAAGAACCAGTGTTTTGTATGATGGGCTCTCTGTTTTCCTCCTCTTTCTGAGTATTTTCTCTGCTTTCAAAGTTTCATATCCTGTAGTAGCTTACTGGGAAATGGTGCCTGGGTGGCACAGATTTTGAGACCCTGAATATCTGAAAAGTTTTTGTTCTACCCTCAGCTTGATTGATAGTTCATTAGGCATAGAACTCAAGGTGAAAATAATTTTCTACCTATCAGGATCTTGAAGTTATTGTTCTATTGTCTTCTAGCTTCCAGTACTGTTGAAAAGTCAGATACCATTCTGAGATCTGAATCTTTGTGTGAAATGAGTTCTTTCTCCCTGAATCTTTTAGGAAATTATTCTCTCCCCCAGAGTTCTAAAATTTTATGATGATGTGTTCCATTGAGGGCTATTTTCATCCACTGTGGTAGATACTTGATGGACCCTTTCAATCTTGAAACTCATGTCCTTCAGGCCTGGGGCATTTCATTGAATTAAACATTTTTTTGATTATTTTTTTCCCTCTGATTTCCATATTCTCTCACTCTGCAACTCCTATTATTTGAATCTTGGATTTCCTAGATAGGTCTCTTATTTTTCTTGTCCTTTGTCTCCTATTTTCTACCTTTTTGCCTTTTCACTCTATTTTCTGTGATATTTCTTGAACTTTACATTTTAACCCTTCTTACTGAGCTTTCCCTATCTGACAAATTTTTAATTTCCGAAGCTCTTCATTGTTCTTTTAATGTTTCTTTTTTGTAGCAAACTGTTCTTGTTTCATGGGTTAATAACATCTCTTGTCTCTCTAAGGACATTAATTTTGTAAAATTATATTTTCATTCATAGTCTCTTTCCTCCAAGTTGCATTGTTGTCTATTTATTTTGATATCTATTTTTATATTGGAGAATATTTTTCAAACATTTAGTGATCATGACTAACACTTCATAGTTAAATTATAGGCACTCAAAAGCAGATTGGAAGCTCTGTGTGCAGCCTGAGTTTTGTTGACTGTAGCTCCATAGTAGTGTGATCTGGCTAGATCATTTCCTTAGGGACACGTGGATTTTCTAATCTCTTTACTATAGGCTATGGATCTGGCTGTCAGCATTCTGGAATCTCAGTGGGAGAATTATATGGTTCTTTTTTTTTTTTTTTTGAGGTACACGGGCCTCTCACTGTTGTGGCCTCTCCCATTGTGGAGCACAGGCTCTGGACACACAGGCTCAGTGGCCATGGCTCACAGGCCCAGCCGCTCCATGGCATGTGGGATCTTCCTGGACCAGGGCACAAACCCATGTCCCCTGCATCGGCAGGCAGACTCTCAACCACTGTGCCACCAGGGAAGCCCAAATTATATGAACTTTCACACAATCCCCTGGTTTAATACAATAGCTAAGTCTTTAGTTATATTTGGTTTCTCCCATTCCAGAGATCCTTTATTTTACCTTCTGCAGGAAACTGACTTCTATTATTTTTCCATGGATGGGAAAAGGACAGTGTGTCAGCTACATGAAATAGAGAAGGGGCTTGGGTTCTAACTGCTCAAGAAAATTCAAAGAAATATTTTAAACGAACTTTCCTGTTCTTAGTCCCTTATTCACCTTCCAGAGATTCCTGTCACTACCTTCCCTGAGGTTTTTTTTTGGGGGGGGGTACAATAAAACTGGCTGCTTCTTGGTTTTCTCCACTACAAGCTTGGGATTTAGCTTTCCTGAGTGTAGCAAGTTAGTTTCTACTTATCCTTCTTCTTTCTGTACTGCAAAATTTTGTTTTTTGTTGTCTCCTCCCTTATATTGTTAATCCTATTGATATTATGCCCCCTTCCTGCTCTAAAATTTTGGCTATCATTTTAATGGAGTTTTAGGAGAGTGGCAAGGTATTTAGGCACTGTTTTTTAACTAGAAGTTGGCAGCTGTTTCTTGAAACTTCAAAATAGGACTGAGATGTGATCACAAAGTAAATAGTAGGAATTTTTGCTGTTTTCTGTTCTGTCAAAGTATGAGGTGTTTCCTTTTCAACAACTTAAATTAGGTCTTAGCTTAAATGTCACTTCCTCAGAGAAGCCTCCCTGAACTATTTATTTCAGGTCACTCCTTAATCTTCCATGATTTCCTAGGGCAGTGCCTTTTCTTTCTTTTCCCCCATAGTAGAGGCAATTTATATTTGTTTTGTTTTATAATATTAAGGGATTTTTTATCTTTTCCCCAAACTAGACTGTTAGCTCCTTGAGGGAAGGAGGGAGAAATGTCTCTCTGATTGACCAGCACTTAACATAGCACCAGGCACAGAGTAGGCACTAAATAAATATGTATTTAATTAAATTGAATTTAGAGCTGTCAACCTAAAGTGACCTTGAAACACTGCCTCAAACATTTTCAACAGTATCAAACAGAAAATGGAGAAACAAAACAAAATAAAATCGAATAAGTTTCAGTTTTACAGAAGACAGCTATTTATTTCTCAATCCTAATTATAATCCAGTAGTCCCTCCTTGCACTGGTCCCATAAACATTACTCCTATATATGATGTTTTGTTATCAGTTGAGAAATCAGAGAAAGACACAATCAATAAGAATTGCATCTGGCTTTTGTAACAAAAGTTCACAAAGCCTCAGATTTTTTTCTGGCTTTCTGAAGTCCAGAATTAGCAGGACTTTTTTAAATTGAATCTGGGCTATGAAGGGGAAAAACATTTTTGGAGCTAGAAAATGTTTGAATTGCTGCAGTATTAGAAATGAAACCAATTTATCGAATGGCACAGCTGTTCACTGTATGATCATTATGATCCTTGTTATTTGGGTGCTGGTTGGTATTTATATCTAATTAGCTGTCTTACACACCATCAAGCAATCTGCATTTAGGGAATAGAGAAAAACTAAAATATATAGAGTTCCAAGCTGCCAAACACATATAACGATGAATTCAGGTTTAATTCACTGCTGACCAATTATTAATCAACCACTGAAATTTGTTAGCTTGCATTTTTACTTGTGTGTTTTTTTTTAAGAGGAGATGAAAAGGCAGCAGGAATAAACTTCTTCAGAAATTATTTTAATTTTAAATAGTTGGCATTTTTTTCTTATTTCTCACTGACCTTGAAGAGTTGGACTGCTGTCAAAATGAGATTTTGCAATCTATAACCTCATTGATGGCTTTTTATTGGTATAAACATAACATTTTATAATACATTAATAAAAATGCCAGTTCGCAGTTCTTTATTAGCAACTTATGTGTTTCACAGCTAAAGTCATGTTTCTGCTATACTGCCACACATAAAAAACACTTATGGACAGATTAGTGTTTATGAAAACACAAGTAGTCACAACCAAATTTTAAGGATATTGGTTGGTTATTATAAGTAGCAACAAACTAGATTATCATATATTGATGAGGAAAAATCATCATAATGCCTCTATTGAAATGATCACCTTACAGTTTTCCCTCTCTCAATCTCTCTCCTCCCACCCACACACACTGAGGAAAGCCCATGTGAGGACATAATAAGAAGGTGGCCATTTACAAGCCAGGAAGAGAGTTCTCATCAGAAACTGACCATGCTGGCACCATGATCTCTGACTTCCAGCCTACAGAACTGGGAAAAAAGAATAAATTACTCTTCTTTAAGCCACCCAGTCTATGGTATCTTGTTATGGCAGCCCAAGTTGGCTAAGGCAAGAGAGTTCTCCGATACCCCTCACCCAGACTTCCCTAACGTTAGCATCTTACATAATATGGTACATTTATTGAAATTAAGAAATTAACATTGGTACAACACCATTAACTAGTCTGTAAAATTTATTTAAATTTACCCTGTTTTTGTATTAATGTCCTTTTGCTGTTCCAAGATCCAAAGCAGGATACTACATTGTGTTTAGTTGTCATGTCTCCTAAATCTCTTTCAGTATGTGACAATATCTCAGGTTTTCCTTGTCTTTCATGACCTTGATCCTTTGTCTGATGTTTTCTCATGATTGGTGTGAAGTTATGGATTTGAGAGGTGTATATTAAAGAGGTGACATCACCTTCTCATTGTACCATATCAATAATAACAATATAACTTATTACTGGTGATCTTAACTTTGATTACTTGGTTAAGGTGGTGTCTGCTAGGTTCCTACATTGCAAAGTTACCATTTTTCCCTTTCCATACTACTGTATTTTCATTAGAAACAAGTCACTAAACCCAGCCACACTCAAGGGAAGGAGAATTAAGTTTTACCTACTGTAGGGAGCAGTATCAAAGAATTTGTGGGCATGTGTTAGGAAAAAAACACAGTAATTAATATTTTCAGGGAGATATTTTGAGACTACACAAGTTTCCTCTTTTCCCTTAAAGTTGTATCCACTAATTTTAGCATGCATCCATTGATACTGCCTGCAGGAATTATTATTGTGGTATTTTAATGGTGATTTTCCAGCTCCTTCATCTCTTCAACATTTATCAATTGAAATTCTTCTGTTAGGAAGATTTATTCCCTTTTAACCATTATTTATATATTCATTCAACAATTTATTTATATCAGTATGGGCTCACAGCTATTTATTTTATTCTTTGGGTTATAATCCAGTATTATTATTTATTTTGCTACTCAAATTGTTCCATTTTTGGGCATTGGGAGTTTTTTGAGGTTGACTACTGTGTTCTTTTTCTTTTTTTCCTTGAACACTTTTTTATTTTCATGGGTCACAAGGTGCTACAGGGGCATCTTGTATTTTCCCTGCTCGAGTTCTAAAATCAGTCATTTCACTGATATCCCTGGTTCCTTTTATTGGAAAATATTATTTAGAAGCCAAGATTTGGTAACTAGGTAATACTCATTGTGACTTTGGTGTCACTGCTTCTAAGCCTCTCAGAGGACAGAACTAGGAAATATTTGTAGATATCCTAATCCATGTATTTATACCCATCTATATTTACTCCTTTATCAATTTGTGTATATATATTGAAACAAACATGAGTTCATATTGAGATCTCCAAGTCTAATCCAACACCACAGTGTTCATTCTAGCATTCCTCTTTTGTTTTTTTGTAAACTTCTTTTTCCGACAGTGTGAAACCTCGCTTACATTATCTACAACATATTTATTCATGCTTTCAAAACTAGTATATGTGTAGTTTCAGAATAGTTTACCTGTTTCACTGTGAGAAACAAATTTACCAACTAAAGTTCAGTGATTTTGTAGTGTTTTTTGATTTTTGTTTTGCTTTTATTTTTTGTCTTTAGCCAAATACTATCTAATCAAAACACTGTTTTACAAAGTTACTTAAGTCAGATGCTTTCTTCTCCACCATTTTCAGAAAGATTCCTGAGCCCTATTCTAAGAGATTTTCTTTCATAGCTGTGGGTATGACTCCAGAATTTAAATTTTTAATGAGCATCCCAGTGATTCTTATGCAGATAATCACTGGACCTCATTTTGTGATTTACTGACCTGGGATATGTTGAGAATAAATTGAACACATCCCCATTTCTCAATCCTGCAGAGTCCAAATGAATTAAAGAAAACAAAGCTAAAAAAATACCTCATTAAACCAATCCAGAAAGGAGAATTATGTGTGTTCTTTGGAGATTTAACTCTTCTTCACATATTTACTTTCTCTGAAGTTCTTCTACACTGAGTTCTACTTTTGTGAATTCTAAGGAAGAGGGATGTCTAATAAAAGGGGCTTCTATCTCCTCCTTCAGTATTATCTAGTAACAGAAACTGGGAAGCCATCCTCAGGAAACTGGGAGATCAGAAAAAATCAGACTTATAGCAGGAACAATCTGAGGTCAACCTCCTTTGTAACCTTCAGTTCATTCTTTATTATGAGTACTCTGGCCCTTCACTGCTTTGGCATTTCATTGCTCCAGCTCAATAAGACATGAGAGCTGCAGTCTTCAGCAGACAATACTCATAATAAAACTATATACCTTTCATTTGTAATTTCCAGAAAATGTTATTCATGCTAATTCCTGCTGCAGACTTAAAATTAGCAGTTTATTATCATTTTAGAATGACAAAAGAGAAACACTTAGTACTTAAATCACTAAATTAATAATCCAGATTAACTCTGTCAATTACATAAGATGAAAACAATCTGTTTGTGTGGTCTCTCTATTTTACTGGTCATTTTCAGAGACATTTACTTGCATAGACTTTGAAGAACAATATAACTGTCTGCTCATGGTAACATGGAGAAAGTCAAACTATGACCCAAATATGGTAAAGGTTCTAACTTTTAGTTTTCTTTTCCACTTTTCAAGCTTCTACACCAAGGTAACATTTCTTACCTTGAAGCATGATAACTGGGGACCATTTCATGTGACACCAGCCAGCAGTTAGCTGTATAGAGCTGCTAACATTTCAATAAGAAGAATACCTTTCTAAATCTTAGCAATACAGTGATGTTATTAAATAGAATGAATGGTTTGCAGAGAAAAAAATCCAACCCACTTTGAAGAGCTCCGTTGTTCAACTGGTAATCATCAACAAGGCAGTTCTCTCAGACTTAGCATCTGGTATTCCATTAGAATTCATAATTCAGGAGAACTGTGAAGGAAAATCCATTCAGAGGTTAGCTTATTGGATTTGGATGCGTTTTTTTTAAAGGAAAAAATTAAAAGCCTATGTTCCTTAGAAATCATGTAATGCATTTTTCATCACTCTTTTGTCTATGTCCCCCTTTTACCTTTTTAAATATAGAGGCTAGGTTACTGTAATCCAGCAGTCACTACCAACCAACATGTCATTATTGTGTGGCTTGCTCTGGCTTTCCTCCCTCCTTCCTCCATAACTCCTGCCACTACCCCATATGCACTTAGCCACTCACTGATAATAAACTGTCATTCTACTCTGAAACCAATTGAGCCACTCCCCACAACTCCTCAGAAATCTATGAAAATAGAGAGGAAATGGGAATTCAGAATGCATTCAGTCTCACAGCTGGCACTGCTGTGCTCTAAATCTGGTCAGTGGATATATTTACTTTAGAAGGTTGTGAGTCAGTGGAAAACAGGGATTTTGCAAATATCAAACTGTTATGCCCTCTCATTCCTCTGAAATTTAGTACCTGACAATTGGCCAATTAGCAAAGAATCTGTACGTGTTTTACATGATTCTTTTGGCATAACTCAACATCTTTCCATCTTGGGAGACTACAAATACTGTACATGATTGTATTATATAATTTTGTACTATATTATCTACAGCTAGTAGATAGAGACATTGCTGCATGGAGCTATGTCAGATTTAAATGTTTAAATGGTATCAAAGTGAAAATTCTTTTTTCAGTTGCATATAAATGGAACAAAAGGACATGATTTGTTTAGCCTGGGCAGTGTTCTCAGCATAGTACAGAGATTAAGCATTTAAATCATATATAGAGAGACACTTTGTCCTCAAGGGATCTATAAACAGCATCTATCACATTCAGGGAAAGACTTCTCATTTGAGCTCCTAGAAATATTTCCAAGGTATCTTTTATCCCTGCCAGCTGTTGTCATAGTCTGACAGTGGATGTATCAGCAAGGCAACAATGTCTAATTGACTATAACTTGTCAATTCAATATGGTGTGGCTTTGGTCATCCACACCCTTACTATGATAATAATCAAAAGAAAAGTAAATGTAGGAGAAACATAAAAAATATTGAAGTGTCTCGTAAGTAAGTTGTCAAATAGAGAGCTTTTTGTTCAATACTCAACAATCTTTAAAACTGCCACCCAACTTAATTCTAAATATTAAGCCTTCCATAATACTGTAAAACTTTGAAGAATATAGATTTTGAAGGAAAAGGAATGTAGACGTGTATCTAGACCATGGCCTCTGGCAACTTCCATTCAATGACAAGTTCATGCAGTCCTACATTTTCTCTGGCAGAGGATATTGGAGAAAGAGACTGAGGTGTTCTCATTCCCAATTTTGGAAAAAGAGGATCATCATAGCCAACTCAGCAATAAGGTCATAACAATGGAAAAGATATTGTTCATACCCAGGCCTAAGACTTCTGATAACTTCTGATGCAAATAGAAGTGAAGGTAAGAGGGACTACATCAATGAAAGGGAATGAGGGAGGAGGTGGTCTAAATAGCAGCACATGATGAGGAAGAACTAAAGACAGAACCTCACTGCAATATATCAAATAAATCTTGACTGCGTGTCAATGAAGATTTCAGAGGATACCTGTGTGTGTCCTAATGAAGCACCATCTGAAATAAGGAAAAAGGAGGTATCACAATTCTGTGTGCCTACTTTATACCAGGCTCCATGCTTGGCGCTTTATTTATGTCTGATCTCCCTTCATCTTCAGAGAGATGTGGAAATAAAGGTTCAAAGAGTCTGGCCCAATTCTGTCTTGCCCAATTCTGTCACATTACTTCTGTATGATTAAATTTCTGGCACCATCTGTATCAACTCAGGCACACTTCCTTAGCCACAATTAGAAAAATTACTGAACACTGAAAGTTGAGGATGGCTACACGGCCCTCTATAGTCACTGAAAGTGGTTCTTCACAATCTTGCCACTCTGATTTTGGAAAATCCTCGTCCAGTACGGGAAAATTATTCTATACTCACAGCTTCTTTGAATGTTTCCTTCCTTTGTTTATCCACTCTGTAACTTGGCAGTTCCCTGAAAACATTTTCCTTTTTTTGCCATTGCCTCACATGGGCACTGTTTGGTTTTCCTTTCATAATCCATAAAACTTGGATGTTGAGATTGGTATCCTCCTTGCTTCCCAATGTTACTTGTGGACTTTTACTCTCCTCAACCTTGTGAAAAAACCTGTTCCTATTAGATCACACAGTCATTAGAGTTCACTTTTTTTAAAATTTATTTATTTATACAGCAGGTTCTTATTGCTCATCCATTTTATACACATCAGTGTATACATATCAATCCCAATCTCCCAATTCATCACACCATAACCCCCAGTCCCCACTGCTTTCTGACCTTCGTGTCCATATGTTTGTTCTCTACATCTGTGTCTCTATTTCGGCCCTGCAAACCAGTTCATTTGTACCATTTTTCTAGGTTCCACATATATGCGTTAATATACGATATTTGTTTTCCACTTTCTGACTTACTTCACCCTGTATGACAGTCTCTAGATGCATCCACATCTCTACAGATGACCCAATTTCGTTCCTTTTTATGGCTGAGTAATATTCCACTGTATATATATATATGTATCACATCTTCTTTAGCCATTCGTCTGTCAATGGGCATTTAGGTTGATCCATTACTGGGCTATTGTAAATAGTGCAGCAATGAACATTAGGGTGCATGTGTCTTTTTGAATTATGGTTTTATCTGGGTATATGCCCAGTAGTGGGATTGCTGGGTCATACGGTATTCAATTTTTAGTTTATTAAGGAACCTCCATACTGTTCTCCATAGTGGCTGTATCAATTTACATTCCCACCAACAGTGCAAGAGGGTTCCCTTTTCTCCTCACCCTCTCGAGCATTTGTTGTTTGTAGATTTTCTGATGAAGCCCATTCTAACTGGTGTGAGGTGATACCTCATTGTAGTTTTGATTTGCATTTCTCTAATAATTAGTGACGTTGAGCAGCTTTTCATGTGCTTCTCGGCCATCTGTATGTCCTCTTTGGAGAAATGTCTATTTAGGTCTTCTGCCCACTTACTGATTGGGTTGTTTGTGTTTTCAATATTGAGCTGCATGAGCTCTTTATATATTTTGGAGATTAATCCTTAGTCTGTTGATTTGTTTGCAAATATTTATTGCCATTCTGAGGGTTGTCTTTTCATCTTGTTTATGCTTTCCTTTGCTTTGCAAAAGCTTTTAAATTTAATTAGGTCCCATTTGTTTATTTTTCTTTTTATTTCCATTACTATAGGAGGTGGATCAGAAAACATCTTGCTGTGATTTATAAAAAAAGTGTCCTTCCTATGTTTTCCTCTTAGAAGATGTGTCTGGTCTTACATTTTGGTCTCTAACCCATTTTGAGTTTATTTTTGTGTATGGTGTTAGGGAGTGTTCTAATTTCATTCTTATACATATAGCTGTCCAGTTTTCCCAGCACAACTTATTGAAGAGACTGCCTTTTTTCCATTGTATATTCTTGCCTCCATTGTCATAGATTAGTTGACCATAGGTGCGTGGGTTTATCTCTGGGCTCGCTATACTGTTCCATTGATCTATATTTTTGTTTTGGTGCCAGTACCATATGGTCTTGATTACTGTAGCTTTGTAGTATAGCCTGAAGTCAGGGAGTCTGATTCCTCCAGCTCCGTTTTTTTCCCTCAAGCCTGCTTTGGCTATTCGGAGTCTTTTGTGACTCGATACAAATTTTAAGATTTTTTGTTCTAGTTCTGTAAAAAACGCCATTGGTAATTAGATAGGGATTGCATTGAAACTGTACATTGCTTTGGGTCGTATAGTCATTTTCACAATATTGATTCTTCCAATCCAAGAACATGGAATATCTCTCCATCTGTTGGTATCATGTTTAATTTCTTTCAACAGTGTCTTATAGTTTTCTGCATACAGATCTTTTGTCTCCCTAGGTAGGTTTATTCCTAGGTATTTTATTCTTTTTGTTGCAATGGTAAATGGGAGTGTTTCCTTAATTTCTCTTGCAAATATTTCATCATTAGTGTATAGGAATGCAAGAGATTTCTGTGCATTAATTTTTTAGACTGCAACTTTACTAAATTCATTGATTAGCTCTAGTAGTTTTCTCATGGCATTTTTAGGATTCTCTATGTATAGTATCATGTCATCAGCAAACAGTGAAAATTTTACTTCTTCTTTTCCAAATTGTATTCCTTTTATTTCTTTTTCTTCTCTAAGTGCTGTGGCTAGGACATGCAAAACTTTGTTGAATAATAGTGGTGAGAGTGGACATCCTTGTCTTGTTCCTGATCTTAGAGGAAATGCTTTCAATTTTTCACCATTGAGAATGATGTTTGCTGTGGGTTTGTCATATATGGCCTTTACTATGTTGAGGTAGGTTCCCTCTATGCCAACCTTCTGGAGAATTTTTACCATAAATTGGTGTTGAATCTTGTCAAAATATTTTTCTGCATCTATTGAGATGATCATACAGTTTTTATTCTTCAAATTGTTAATATGGTGTATCATATTGATTGATTTGCATATATTCAAGAATCCTTGCATCCCTGTGATAAATCCCACTCGATCATGGTGTATGATTCTTTTAATGTGTTGTTGGATTCTGTTTGCTAGTATTTTGTTGAGGATTTTTGCATCTATATTCCTCAGTGATATTGGTCTGTAATTTTCTTTTTTTGTAGTGTCTTTGTCTGGCTTTGGTATCAGGGTGATGGTGACTTCATAGAATGAGTTTGGGAGTGTTCCTTCCTCTGCAATTTTTTGGAAGGGTTTGAGAAGGATGGGTGTTAGCTCTTCTCTAAAAGTTTCATAGAATTCACCTGTGAACCCATCTGGTCTTGGACTTTTGTTTGTTGGAAGATATTCAATCACAGTTTCAATTTCATTACTTGTGATTGGTCTGTTCATATTTTCTACTTCTACCTGGTTCCGTCTTGGGAGGTTATACCTTTCTAAGAGTTTGTCCATTTTTTCCAGGTTGTCCATTTTATTGGCATAGATTTACTTGTTGTAGTCTTATGATGCTTTGTATTTCTGCAATATCTGTTTTAACTTCTCCTTTTTCATTTATATTTTTATTGATTTGAGTTCTCTCCCTCTTTGTCTTGATGAATCTGGCTAATGGTTTATCAATTTTGTTTATCTTCTCAAAGAACCAGCTTTTAGTTTTATTGATCTTTGCTATAGCTTACTTTGTTTCTATTTCATTTATATCTGCTCTTATTTTTTTTGGGGGGGGGCTGTACGTGCGCCTCTCACTGTTATGGCCTCTCCCACTGCAGAGCACAGGCTCCAGACGCGCAGGCTCAGTGGCCATGGCTCCTGGCCCCAGCCGATCCGCAGCAGGTGGGATCCTCCTGGACTGCGGCATGAACCTGTGTCCCCTGCATCGGCAGGTGGACTCTCAACCACTGTGCCACCAGGGAAGCCCTACTGTGTCATTTTAAGCTTGTGTTTCATTATTAGTTTTCTGTTTGGATGATCTGTCCATTGGTGTAATTGAGGTGTTAAAGTCCCCCACTATTATTGTGTCACTGTCGATTTCCTCTTTTATAGTTGTTGTTTTATGTTTTGAGGTGTTCCTATTTTGGGTGCATATATATTTAGAATTGTTATATCTTCTTGAATGATCCCTTGATCATTATGTAGTGTCCTTCCTTGTCTATTGTAACATTATTTTAAAGTCTATTTTATTTGATATGAGTATTGCTACTCCAGCTTTCTTTTGATTTCCATTTGCAAGGAATATCTTTCTCAATCCCCTCACTTTCAGTCTGAATGTGTCCCTAGGTCTGAAGTGGGTCTCTTTTAGACAGCAAATATATAGGTCTTGTTTTTGTATCCATTCAGCAAGGCTGTGTCTTTTGGTTGGAGCATTTAATCGATTCATGTTTAAGGTAATTATCAATATGTATGTTCCTATGACCATTTTCTTAATTGTTTTGGGTTTTCTTCTTTTCTTTTCTTTTTTTTTTTTTTTGCAGTATGCAGTGCTATCACTGTTGTGGCCTCTCCCGTTGTGGAGCACAGGCTCCAGACGCGCAGGCTCAGTGGCCATGGCTCCTGGCCCCAGCCGATCCGCAGCAGGTGGGATCCTCCTGGACTGCGGCACGAACCTGTGTCCCCTGCATCGGCAGGTGGACTCTCAACCACTGTGCCACCAGGGAAGCCCTACTGTGTCATTTTAAGCTTGTGTTTCATTATTAGTTTTCTGTTTGGATGATCTGTCCATTGGTGTAATTGAGGTGTTAAAGTCCCCCACTATTATTGTGTCACTGTCGATTTCCTCTTTTATAGTTGTTGTTTTATGTTTTGAGGTGTTCCTATTTTGGGTGCATATATATTTAGAATTGTTATATCTTCTTGAATGATCCCTTGATCATTATGTAGTGTCCTTCCTTGTCTATTGTAACATTATTTTAAAGTCTATTTTATTTGATATGAGTATTGCTACTCCAGCTTTCTTTTGATTTCCATTTGCAAGGAATATCTTTCTCAATCCCCTCACTTTCAGTCTGAATGTGTCCCTAGGTCTGAAGTGGGTCTCTTTTAGACAGCAAATATATAGGTCTTGTTTTTGTATCCATTCAGCAAGGCTGTGTCTTTTGGTTGGAGCATTTAATCGATTCATGTTTAAGGTAATTATCAATATGTATGTTCCTATGACCATTTTCTTAATTGTTTTGGGTTTTCTTCTTTTCTTTTCTTTTTTTTTTTTTTTGCAGTATGCAGTGCTATCACTGTTGTGGCCTCTCCCGTTGTGGAGCACAGGCTCCAGACATGCAGGTTCAGTGGCCATGGCTCATGGGTCTACTCACTCCACGGCATGTGGGGTCTTCCCGGACCAGGGCATGAACTCTTGTCCCCTGTATCGGCAGGCAGACTCTCAACAACTGCACCACCAGGGAAGCCCTCAGTTTTGTTTTTGAAGGTCCATTTTTCTCTTGTGTTTCCCACTTATAGAAATTCCTATAGCATTTTTGTAGAGCTGGTTTGGTGATGCTGAATTCTCTTAGCTTTTGCTTGTCTGTGAAGATTTTGATTTCTCCATCAAATCTGAATGAGATCCTTCCAGGTAGAGTAATGTTGGATAGGTTTTTCCCTTTCATCACTTTAAGTACACCATGCCACTCCCTTCTGGCTTGTAGAGTTTCTGCTGAGAAATCAGCTGTTAACCTTATGGGAGTTCCCTGGTATGTTATTTGTCATTATTCCCTCACTGCTTTCAATAATTTTTCTTTGTTTTTAATTTAATTTTTGCCAAATTGATTTCTATGTGTCTCGGCGTGTTTCTCCTTGGGTTTATCTTGTATGGGACTATCTGCATTTCCTGTACTTGGGTGGGTATTTACTTTCCCATGTTGGGGAAGTTTTCAACTATTATCTCTTCAAATATTTTCTCTGGTCCTTTCTCTCTCACTTCTTCTGACACCCCTAATAATGCAAATGTTGTGGTGTTTAATATTGTCTCAGAGGTCTCTTAGGCTATCTTCATTTCTTTTCATTCTTTTTTCTTTATTCTGTTTCACAGCAGTGAATTCCACCATTCTGTCTTCCAGGTCACTTATCCATTCTTCTGCCTCAGTTATTCTGCTATTGATTCCTTCTAGTGTATTTTTAATTTCAGTTATTGTGTTGTTCATCTCTATTTGTTTGTTCTTTAATTCTTCCATATCTTTGTAAAACATTTCTTGCATCTTCTCAATCTTTGTCTCCATTCTTTTTCCGAGGTCACGGATCATCTTCACTATCATTATTTCTAATTCTTTTTCTGGAAAGTTGCCTATCTCTACTTCATTTACTTGTTTTTCTGGGGTTTTATTGTGTTCCTTCATCTGTTACATAGCCCTCTGCCTTTTCATCTTGTCTATCTTTCTGTGAATGTGGGTTTTGTTCCACAGGCGGCTAGATTGTAGTTCTTTTTCTTTTTCTTTTTTTAAACATCTTTATTGGAGCATAATTGCTTTACAATGGTGTTTTAGTTTCTGCTGTATAACAAAGTGAAGCAGCTATACATACACATACATCCCCATATCTCCTCCCTGTTGTGTCTCCTTCCCACCCTCCCTATCCCACACCTCTAAGTTGTCACAAAGCACCCAGCTGATCTCCCTGTGTTATTCGGCTGCTTCCCACTAGCTATCTATTTTACATTTAGTAGTGTATATATGTTCATGCCACTCTCTCACTTCGTCCCAGCTTACCCTTCGCCATTCCCATGTCCTCAAGTCCATTCTTTACAACTGCATCTTTATTCCTGTCCTACCCCTAGGTTATTCAGAACCATTTTTGTTTTTTTAGATTCCATATAACAGTATGGATTAGCATACAGTTTTTGTTTTTCTCTTTCTGACTTACTTCACTCTCTGTGACACTCTCTAGGTCAACCCACCTCACTACAAATAACTCAATTTCTTTTTTTTTTATGGCTGAGTAATACTCCATTGTATATATGTGCCACACCTTCTTTATCCATTCGTCTTTCGATGGGCACTTAGGTTGCTTCCATGACCTGGCTATTGTAAATAGAGCTGCAATGAACATTTTGGTACATGACTCTTTTTGAATTATGGTTTTCTCAGGGTATATGCCCAGTAGTGGGGTTTCTGGGTTGTATGGTAGTTCTATTTTTAGTGTTTTAAGGAATGTCCATACTGTTCTCCATAGTGGCTGCATAAATTTACATTCCCACCAACAGTGCAAAAGGGTTCCCTTTTCTCCACACCCTCTCCAGCATTTATTGTTTGTAGATTTTTTGACGATGGCCATTCTGACCATTGTGAGGTGATACCTCATTATAGATTTTTTTTTTTTAACATCTTGGAGTATAATTGCTTTACAATGGTGTGCTAGTTTTTGCTTTATAACAAAGTGAATCAGTTTTACATATACATATGTTTCCATATCTTGTCCCTCTTGCATCTCCCTCCCTCCCATCCTCCCTATCCCACCCTTCTAGGTGGTCACAAACCACTGAGCTGATCACCCTGTTCTATGTGGCTGCTTCCCACTACCTATCTATTTTACATTTGGTAGTATATATTTGTCCATGCCACTCTCATTTTGTCACAACTTACACTTCCCCCTCCCCATATCCTCAAGCCCATTCTCTAGTAGGTCTGTGCCTTTATTCCTATCTTGCCCCTAGATTCCTCATGACTATTTTTGTTTTTCCTTAAATTCCATAAATATGTGTTAGCATACGGTATTTGTTTTTCTCTTCTAGACTTACTTCACTCTGTATGACGGACTCTGGGTCTATCCACCTGACTATAAATAACTCAGTTTCATTTCTCTTTATGGCTGAGTAATATTCCATTGTATATATGTGCCACATCTTCTTTATCCAGTCATCTGTTGATGGACACTTAGGTTGCTTCCATGTCCTGGCTATTGTAAATTGAGCTGAAATGAACATTTTAGTACATGACTCTTTTTGAATTATGGTTTTCTCAGGGTATATGCCCAGGAGTGGGATTGCTGGGTCATATGGTAGTTCTATTTTTACTTTTTTAAGGAACCTCCATACTGTTCTCCATAGTGGCTGTATTAATTTACATTCCTACCAACAGTGCAAGAGGGTTCCTTTTTCTCCACACCCTCTCTAGCATTTATTTTTTGTAGATTTTTTTGATGATGGCCATTCTGACCTGTGTGAGGTGATATCTCATTGTAGTTTTGATTTGCATTTCTCTAATGATTAATGATTTTGATCATTCTTTCATTTTTTTTTTTTTGGCAATCTGTATATCTTCTTTGGAGAAATGTCTATTTAGGTCTGTAGTTCTTCTTGCTTCTGCTCTCTTCCCTCTGGTTGATGAGGTTCTCTAAGTGGCCTATGCAAGTTTCGTGATGGGAGGGACTGGTGGTCAGTAGAGCTGGCTGTTGCTTTGGTGGGCAGGGCTCAGTAAAATATTAATCCACTTGTCTGCTGATGGGTGGGGCTGGGTTCCACCCCTGTTGGTTGATTGGCCTCAGGCAACCCAACACTGGAGCCTACCCGGGCTCTTTGTTTGGGCTAATGGCAGGCTCTGGGAGGGCTCATGCCAAGGAGTACTTCCCAGAACTTCTGCTGCCAGTGTCCTTGTCCTCACAGTGACACACAGCCACCCCCCCACCTCTGCAGGAGACCCTCCAACACTAACAGGTAGGTCTGTTTCAGTCTCCTATGGGGTCACTGCTCCTTCCCCTGGGTCCCAATGACACACTACTTTGTGCGTGCCCTGCATGAGTGGAGTCTCTGTTTCCTCCAGTCCTGTCAAAGTCCTGCAATCAAATCACACTACCCTTCAATGACTTATTCTCTTGTAATTCCTCTTCCCGTTGTCAGACCCCCAGATTAGGAAGCCTGATGTGGGGCTCAGAACTTTCACTCCAGTGGGTGGGCATCTGTGGTATAAATGTTCTCCAGTTTGTTAGTCACCCACCCAGCAGTTATGGGGTTTGATTTTATTGTGACTGTGACCCTCCTACCATCTCATTTTGGCTTCTCCTTTGTCTTTGGATGTGGGGTATCTTTTTTGGTGAGTTCCAGTGTCTTCCTCTCGATGATTGTTCAGCAGTTAGTTGTGATTCTGGGTTCTTTTAAGAGGGAATGAGACCACGTCCTTCTACTCCACCATCTTGAACCAATCTACACTTCACCGTTTTTTCAATAGTATTAACCTAGAAAAATTTGAATCTACATGATCAATTTCTTGCCAAGCAGATAAGCACCAAATAACCATGTGCATTTGTATCTTTTACCCTATATGTGTGTTGTGCAAATTAAAAGAACACTCAACAAATTCCAGAAATTTTTAACTAATGTCTCTTTAACCTTGCTTTCTCTCTGTAATCACTTTTTCATATCTTGTTTATTCTTCCTGAATATTCAAGCTATCCATCATTGCCCTATGTCTCATACTTCATAGAGAAAGCTGAACCTCTTATAGGGAAGCTGTCACATCATCATCAAACCAGAAGAAAAACTTAGTAATGTCTGTTTCTATCTTTGCTTCTTTTCTCCTGTTACAGTAAAGGAAAAGGAGGAAATTCTAACACATACATGATCTTCAAAACACAGTTTTCAAAAGACCATGATAAAGGATACAATTCACATTTAAGGTAAAATAGAGCTGTATATCTAGCACCAAGTAACATAGTAATAGCATTTACAGAGCAGAGATCATAAGAAATGAAAGGAAAATTAGATAAAAATGTACTAGTAGAATAATAATTCTCTTTCAGTCTATATCAAATCAAATGGGCAAAAATAAGAATATAAAATAATTGGATAATATCATTGATAGGTAACTTTTTGTATATATTTAATGCTGTATTCTAAAAAATAGAGAAGAAACTTTTCCAATAGATTCTACAGCATTCACTAATATTGATGTAATACAAAAAAAAAAGCACAAAACTCTTTGATTATAAGTCTAGAACTTTATAAATCTTTTTTTTTAATATCATGAAAAGAGTATTTTCTGCCTATAAATAAAAAATAAGGGCTTCCCGCGTGGTGCAGTTTTTAAGAATCTGCCTGCCAATGCAGGGGACATGAATTCGAGCCCTGGTCTCGGAAGATCCCACGTGCCGCGAAGCAACTAACCCTGTGAGTGACAACTACTGAGCCCATGTGCCACAACTACTGAAGTCCATGTACCTAGAGACCATGCTCCACAACAAGAGAAGCCACCGCAGTGAGAAGCCTGAGCACCACAGTGAGGAGTAGACCCCTCTCGCCGTAACTAAAGAAAGCCCGTACACTGCCATGAAGACCCAATGCAGCCAAAAATAAAATAAAATAAATAAATTTATTTAAAAAAGCAAATCCTCATAATTTTTGAGGGTTATAGAGGGAATTAAAAATTGAAGAATATCTTTAAAACAAATATAACTAAAGTATTATATTGTAGGACATATGAAATACAGCTAAAGCAGTGTTCATGGGGAAATTCATGGCCTTAAATATGTATATCAATAATAAAGCAAAATGAAAATAAATGAATTAATAATATGGCTTAAAATTAGAAATGTAGCAACAAAAAATTAAAGCAGGGATTCCCTGGTGGTGCAGTGGTTGAGAGTCCGCCTGCCGATGCAGGGGACATGGGTTAGTGCCCCAGTCTGGGAAGATCCCGCATGCCACAGAATAGCTGGGCCTGTGAGCCATGGCCGCTGAGCCTGCGCATCTGGAGCCTGTGTTCTGCAATGGGAGAGGCCACAACAGTGAGAGGTCTGTGTACCCCCCCTCAAAAAAAAAATTAAAGCAAGTTTAAAGTAATGATTTAATAAAGATAGAAAGAGAAATTGAGTTAAATAAAGAAAACATGTTAGAGCTAATAAATAAATTAAAAATATACTGCCAGCTAATCTAATTAAGAATAGCAAAGGAAAAATCACTAATAAAAGGTAAAAAATGATAAGGAAGACATTTCTACAGAATTAATTAAAAGGATGAGAGACTACACTCCTCAAACCTATACAATTTAAATCAAAAGTATGAATGAAGTATATAATATTCTAGAAAAATATAGTTTACCAAATTTATCACAGAAAATATAGAAAATCTAAACATATGCATTTATACGGAATAAATGAAGAAGATGATCAAAGTGTTACCTTTCAAGCAGCAATAGATTTACATGGTTTCGTAGAAGATTTTCCAAAACTTTTAAAAGATAATTCCAAAGTTGGTAAAACTGCTCCAAAAGGGAAAACTTCCAAATTCCATTTATGAAGTGAGTTCAGTACTAACATCAAAACTTGAAAAAAATTGAACAGAAAAAAAAGGCTACAAATATAATTTTTATGTATTGATGCAAAACTCTTAAGCAAGATGGACAGCCACAGAAAAAGCCAAATAGGGCCTCAGAAAATCTAGAATATTGGCAAAAATTGTCCACTAGAAAAATTTCAGAGTTCTGGAAATTAACTGAATGCTTTCAACAATCTGGGTAATATTTATTCAAGTAAAACCTTTGAATCTTAGCAATACCAGCAAAATCTGTGGCAATATAACTTGCCCTGTTCTGATCTGATTCTCTCCAGCATCAGTGTAGCCTTGAAAACCAAGAGCCTGAAATCTTGGTGAAAACCAGCAGCCTGGCAGCAACCAGAGGGAGCAGAATGAGGTTGGATCTCTTTCAATCTCCCCATTTTCAGGTAATTTTTATTATTCCACCTGTTTGGGGATTCCCTGGAATACCCTACTTGCAAGGCTATCTTTATTTGACCTGTCTCAATGTTCAGTCAGTGCAAAAAGCCTTTCTCTGTGGGCATTTGTCCAAAAAGTACTGGTGTGTTTAATTTTGTGGCTGCCTGAAGAGGTAGATAACAGTTGGGGCAAACAGCAGACTATTAAAAAACAATCTGAAAGGAAAAGCTGGGGAGAGAGAGTTTCATAAGGCCTTTATAAAGCTCTGACATATTCCTGCGAATTTTGAAGGTCATGCACATGTGTCAGATTGTGCACATACCAACGGCTGTGCACATACCCAGACCCTTGCATCTGCTCAGAAAAGACTTGAGAAGGCCTTAAACTCTCATGTCTGGTTGACCTAGAGTCTCCTTAAGTAGGAAGTGAAGGCTAAGGCAGAGTTGTCAACTGCCTCGCTCAGTGTTCAAGGTATGCACCGACATGAACACAAAGCCTCCCAGCGAAGACTGGAAAGTGTATTGGATTCAAGTGTTTAAGGAAATCTCTGTTCAATTGTCACCTGACCTTTAAGCTCACTAAACAGAGACTTCAGTACTCACATATGACAAAGAATGTAGCCTTTACAGAATTAGTTCAGAAAGGTCACTAAAAAACAAACAACTACAAAAAGCAGCAATAACAACATAGTTATATAAAATGATGTTTTATATTATATAATAATGTAAGTGTAACTTAACACTATATTATATAAAATGTTTCAACAAAAAATTATATAAGCCATATAAAGAAACAGGGACAAAGAATCAATAACAGCTATTCTTGAAGAAGGTCAGATGTAAGATTTATTAGGCAAAGAATTTAAATCAGCCATTTAAAATATGTTCAAAATGCTAAAGGAAACCATGTCTAAAGAACTAAAGAAAGTATGAGAATGGCATTTCACCAAAAGGAAAATATCAGTAAAGAGATAGATAGAAATTATAAAGAAAAACAAATAAAAATTCTGTAGTTGAAAAGTACAATAGCTAAGTTGAATAATTCACTAAAAGAACTCAACAGTAAATTTGAGCAGGCAGAAAAAAATTAGTAATGTGAAAATAGGTCATTTGAAAATATTTAGTCTGAGGAACAGAATGAAAAAAAAAATGAAGAAAGGTGAACAGAGACTTAAATACCCATGGGACACCATCAACAATATCTACATTTGAAAAGTGGAGTCCCAGAAGGAGAGGACAGAGGCAAAGTGATAGAAAAAATATTGAAGAAATAATTACTGAACACTTCCCAAATATGAGGAAAGACATTAATACATACATTCAATAAACTCAATAAACTCCAAGTAAGATAAAATAAAAGAGATCAATACCTAGATACATCATAATTCAACTGTTGAAAACCAAAGAAAAGAGAAAATTGAAAGCAGCAAGAAAGGAGTGACTCATCATGTGTAAAGAGTCCTGTAAGATTAACCTTATTTTTCATCAGAAAGCATGAGACTAGAGGGTAGAAAGATTACACTAAAGGCTGAAAGAACATTCTGGCAACAAAGATTTCTGTATCTGACAAAATTATCCTTCAAAAGTTATGTAAAAATTAAGACATTTTTAGATAACCAAAAACAATGAGAGAATTTATGGCTAGCAGACCTGACCTATAAGGAATACTAAAAGGAGTGTCTGAATAATGACAGGACAAGACACTAGACAATATCTCCAATCCTCATTAAGAAATGAAGACAACCATTAAGGCAACACACAGGTATAAATATAACTGTATAAATATATTTTTGTATGTAACTCTTTTTTTCTTCTATATTATTAAAATACAAATGAACTAAGTTGATGGATATGCAATCTATAAAGCTATAATGTTTATGACAATAATAGCACAAAGAAGATAAGTTGGAGACTCACACTTTCCAATTTTAAAAGTTATTATAGTGCTACAGCAGTCAAGACCTTGTTTTGGCATAAAGATAAACACAAAGATCTATAGAACAAAATAGAAAGTGCAGAAATAAACCTGTACATTTATAGTCAATCTATTATTAACAAGGTTGTCAAAACAATTAAATGGTGGAAAGAATAGTCTTTTCAACAATAGGTACTGGGACAAATGGATATCTACATTCAAAAGAATGAAATTGGATCCCTACCTCATGTCATACGCAAAACTTTACTCAAAGCGGATAAAAGATCTAAATGTAAGAGGTAAAACTATAAAACTCTTAGAAGAGAACAGAGCAGTAAATTTTTGTGACCTTGGATTAGGCAATGGATACTCAGATATGACATCTATAGCACAAGAAACCAAAGGAAAAAATTTGATAAATTGAACTATGTCAAGTTAGAAATATTTGTGCTTAAAAGATACTATCATGAAAGTGAAAGGACAACCCATAGAATGAGAGAAAATATTTGCAAATTCTTTATCTGATAAGGTCTAGTATCTGGAATGCATAAAGAACTCAACAAAACTATAAACGCACAAATAACTCTATTAAAAATATTTGAATAGACATTTCTCAAAAAAGCAGAAATAACCAATAAACACATGAAAAGATGCTGAGCCCCAACAGTTACTAGAGAAACAGAAATCAAAACTACAATTAGGTACCACTTCACACCCACTTAGATGGCTATAATAAAAAAGACAGACAATTACAAGTGTTGTCAAGGATATGGAGAAGTTGGAACCATGCATTGTTGATGGAACTGTAAAATGGTGCAACCGTTTTGGAAAGTGTTTGGAAGTGCTTCAAAATGTTAAAAATGCTATCATACAATTCATCAATTCCATCCCTAGGTATATACTCAAGAGAATAGAAATATTATGTCCACACAAAAACATATACCTGATAGTCATAGCAGCATTATTTATGAGCCCCAAATTGGAAATGTCCATCAATGGATGAAGACACAAACAAAAGTGATATATCTGTACAATAGAATATTACTTGGTAATAAAAGGAATGAAATACCTACTACAACATGGATGAACATTGAAAACGTTATGCTAAGTGAAAGAAGCTGTGCACAAAGACCATATATTGTATGATTCCATTTATATGAAATACCCAGAATAGACATGCATGCATATAGAAAGTAGACTAGCAGTTTCCAGAGCTAGGGTTGGGAATTCATGAGTGATTACTAATAAGTAAGGAGTTTCTTTATTTTTTTCTTTTTAAGGAGTTTCTTTTTTGATGAGATGAAAATATCCTGTAATTAGTGGCCAAGGTTGCACAACCTTGTGATTTTAACGAAGTCACTGAATTGTACACTTTAAAAGGGTGAATATCATGGTATATGAGTTATATCATAATAAAAACATAGTGAGAAAAATCCAAAACAAAATATTAGTAAGCCAGAATCCAGCAGTACCTTTTAAGAAACATGCATCCAGGCCAATAAGACTTATTGTAGGAATCAAGAATGGTTCACTATTTGGAAATCTACTAAAATAATTGATCCTATTAATTGATTCATGTAGAAAATTATATGCTCATCTCCATAGATGCTGAAAAGGCATTTGACAAAATTCAATGACAAGTCTCAATTTTAAAAACTCAATAAGAATAAATCAATACTTCTTTAACATGATTAACTGTACTTATCTCAGCCCAAAATTCAATATCATGGGGAAACACAGCCATTGTAACCACTAAAATCAGCAAGAAGTCTGGAATGTCTACTATCTCCATTATTATTTAACACTTTACTACATATAATAGCTGAAGCCATTAGATAAGATAAGGGACACTCAAGTATAAAAATTGGAAAGAAGAAAAAGAGTACTATCATTCTTTGCAAATTGCATAATTGAGTAACTGGCAAATACAAGAGAATCAACTGAGAAAAGTACTGCAGACAAATAAGAGTTTAGTAAGATAGTGGAGTAAATATTAATGTATGGGTATCATATATATATACACATATATGCATAAAATTAACTAGTTAAAAGTTATATTAAAAACCCATTAACAATAGCAGCAATATTATAAAATAACCAAGAATAAACTTATAAATATATAATACCTACATAAAGAAAACTTTTTTTTAATAGATAATGTAGTTTATTTCCCAGACAAAGCAGAATTGTTTACTTTCTTAATTATATTTTATTATCAATAACCTTTCTTCATTTTTTTAAACTTTTAATTGTGGTAAAATACACATAAAATTTACCATTAAATTTTTACACTATATCTTCATGACTTATTTAGTTATTTACCTTATAATTGGGAGTTTATACCTTTTGACCAACTTCATCAATTTCACTCCCTGACCCCCACCTCTGGCAACTACCATTCTGTTCTCTGTATCTAAGAGTTCAGTTTTGTTTGATTTTTTTAAGATTCCACACATAGGTAGGATCATATAGTATTTGTCATTCTCTGTATGACTTATTTCACTTTCTTAACCATTTTAAAGTATACTTTAAAGTAGTGCTAGAGAAAACTTTTAAACACTAAAAAGAATACAAGAACACATGGATAAACCCACCATGTTCCTATGTGGAAAGAAGATTCAATGTTACATATATGTAAATTCTCCACAAGAAAAGCTATAAATATATAATGTGGTCTCAATAAAAATATTAATGGGTTATTATTCTCAGTTGGAACTAGAAAAGCTGATTCTAAAATTCATATGGAAAATAATACAAGTAACAACACCAAAGACAATTCTAAAATAGAAGAGCAATGAGATTATATTTTGAATCTGGCCCACTCTGCGAGACATCTTCCTCAGTTGTGATGAATTGCTTATTAAGTTCTTGTTGTTCCCCTTTGATATCTGCCTTCCATAATATCACCCTTCATTCTGTCAGTCAAATCTGAACCCCAATTGTATACAGGATGTTTTTTTTTTCTATGAGAGTCTTGAAAAATTCATATTAGGGACCATGTTTGGATGTCTGTTTAAGTGTCCCAGAACATTCCATGACAAGAAGGCTTTGTCTGCCCAGAGCAAAGAGACAATTTAATTCAATGTTGCTTACTGACACAGGCTAGCTTACTCAAGTTTTAGCTCTGGCTCCAAGCTATTAATAAACCTTAAGAATCAAGAGGCAGGGCTTCCCTGGTGGCGCAGTGGTTGAGAGTCCGCCTGCCGATGCACGGGACACGGGTTCGTGCCCCGGTTCGGGAGGATCCCACGTGCCGCGGAGCGGCTGGGTCCGTGAGCCATGGCCGCTGAGCCTGCGCGTCTGGAGCCTGTGCTCCGCAACGGGAGAGGCCACAGCAGTGAGAGGTCTGCGTACCAAAAAAAAAAAAAAAAAAAAAAAAAAAAAAAAAAAAAAAAAGAATCAAGAGGCAATTAAGGGAAATGAAAGACAAGTGTACTACCATCATGAACCAGGATCCTATAAGCATCATCCAGTCTTGTGCAAGTGGTAAAATATTCCAGCGTTATTTGTCATTCATTATCTTTTTCCTGCTGGATAAAAAAGCGCCCTCAAATCAGATGCAGAAATTTTGAGTATTTAAAAGGATGTGTGCTTGTGTTTGTGATTTTTTCTATTTATAGGATAGGCTTCAGACCTTATTCACGATTACTCCAGTAAAAACTGTAGCCAATCTTCTATCCTAATGGACATCAATTCATAGCATCATGCCTATCATTCCTACTGAAATTGTTGTGTGTTAACTTCAAAAAAGGGTAGATTCTCATTTCAATGAGCAAAGGGATTTGTATGTGTTTATAAGTTGATAGTCTAAAGGAAGGCTCATATAAATTTACCTATATGTATATTTTTCTTTGTAGATGTAATTAAGCTGTTAAAAAGAAATATTTTCCCTGAATATATCTATTAGCAAAATGTTAATGTACCTCCTAAGATATTTTGCTTGTTACTTCATACACGATTTAGGTTAAAGGAAGAAAGAGGAACAGATTAATATTGAAAAATGCAAGAATCAGTTGAGGTAGAGGTATCTAAGATTGACTATACAAATATGATATAAATATACTTATGGCTATTAGGATTTATTTTTCTAACTTCTACAGCCTACAAATCATTCTACCCAGTTTTTTTTTCTCTTTTTTTTCTCTTATGTATTCTACTTCTCCTCACGTTGAATTGTTTTTAAATGGACAATAAGTCTTTCTTTTTAAAATTAATTAATTAATTTATTGGTTGTGTTGGATCTTCGTTGTTGTGCATGGGCTTTCTCTAGTTGAGGTGAGTGGGGCTTATTGTGGTTGCTTCTCTTGTTGTGGAGCATGGGCTCTAGGCACACAGGCTTCAGTAGTTGTGACATGTGGGCTCAGTAGTTGTGGTGCACGGGCTTAGTTGCTCCACGGCATGTGGGAATTTTCCCAGACCAGGGATTGAACCCGTGTTCCCTGCATTGGCAGGTGGATTCTTAACCACTGCACCACCAGGGAAGTCCCTCTCACCTTGAATTGATATTTGGAAAACTTAACACATGAAGAGATTCATAGATAAAGTTAAGAGTGAAGTAGTTATCACTTGAAGAATTCCTCAGCAGAATGTTTTACTAGATTTTGACCATAAGGTGATAATTGCATGACTTTACATTTTTCACCTATCTGTGACCACAAACTGACAATTTACAGAGTTGTTTACCATTGAATGATCAGTGTAATAATTCAATTTAGTCCTTAAGCTGATTGAAAAAAACTGGACTATACTCAATTTCTTTTTCCTGATTGCCCTATAACATAATCAAACAAGTAGTTATGTATAATCAAGTAATAAAAAGGTTGTCAGTAATGTTCCGTGAGAGCACATTTCTACTGTAAACAAACTCTACTATCACTTGCTATGCAAGTGCCAAAAAAAAAAAGAAAAAAAACCCCACAATATGTGCTTCCATTTAACTAATATGATAATATATTTAAGATGGTGGTTTCCAATATTTTTAATTTTGTGCAAATATGCTTCATATAACTGCTACCTCTTTCATGCCTGGTAGCTGAATCTCCTGCTGAGCCCTTTTGTATTTGCTGATCAAATATCACCTCCCGTTTTGTTGTGTAACTCCTGTTGTCTTTCTTTTGTACTGTAGGATGAAACACCTAAACACTCTTCAGCTACTTGAATTTTCTCATAATCATTATAAATCTTTGGGCTCTATTCTAAAACTTGAAAGAATTTTCTTTTAAAATCCAATAGAAAATCTGTCAGAATATCTTATTAGACTGTCCCCCACCAAAAAAAAATTATACATCAAGAAAAATAAGACTACATCAAGAAAAAAATAAACATAAGTTGATTGCCCCATTTTACTCAAATTCCAAGAAGGTTGCATCCTGGAGTTTGCAAACAAAAGAGTTGTGATTACACATGAGCCTCAACTACATTTTTATTTTCCCACTTTTTAAAAGGTAACAAAAATACGTTAATAAAAGTTTCCAGTCATATGTATAGAAAATAATATAAAACTAGTGACTACACGTATAATAAATGTGTAACTAGTATATTAAACAAGCATGCCTTGTTGGGTGTAATAAGAAACAATATAATCCCACTGCTTCATTAACATTTATTCAAAGGGAGAAAGTTATTTCTTTATTATGAATAAAAATTTGGAAAATACCAAGACATTTCTCATTCAAAGTCCTCCAGTCACTTTTAGTGACAAAATCAATCATATATTGTCCTTTAGAGAGATAAAAATATGAAATGGGAGAAAATGAGGAAGAATTCTTCCTTGAATTAGAATATCAGTATGAACTTATGGTTTCTTAAAAACCTATTTCTTTGTAGTGTATTTTAGAAGATCCTAGAAGCATCCCTAGCACCCAGATCTGGGTTTCTAAATACCATTCTTCATAAAAGGAAATGAAGCTCCTTTGAAAAATAACCAATCCCAGCCCTGGAATAGGCAAAGCAAAAGATAAACCTATATAAGAACACATTGTTGTGTTATAAAGCAAGGAAGCATTCAAGGAATGATGGGGGCATGTCAAAAAGGGGCTGGCATTGGCCACATCTGGAACTGCATCTGGAGAAATTTGAGCAAGATAAGATATTGTAACATGTTAAATAAAAGAGAATCTATGAGTCCATAATAATATTCAAAAAGAGGGAGTGAAGGAAAGCTTTTATTTACAGATTAATGACTGCTACTAAGTATAGAAGGAATTAGAAAGTCACCACTTTATATCTACAAATATAATAATTGATTCAGGTGGGGATCACCAATGAATGTAAGGTTACTGGGAAATAAGACATATACAGAGTTTCAAAGTATAACTCTGAAGATTAACTATTAATTTACAAAGGTGAAAATGTACCTTTAAAATGGACACATCTAGGATTGCCCACTTTAGATGCATATTAAACATTTTGAGGAATTGCCCTAGTTAGGAGTTTACTGAGTCCACAGGTAAAGGAATTTTCCAGTTTAATAAATAATAACTTTCCAAAAGAAAGCAATATCGCCTATAGTTCCCATTTATGGTTTTAAATTATAGACAAAAGCAGGGGGAATACTAAGCACAAAATTTAGGGTAATGGCTCTTCTAGGGGAAAGATGGATGTTGTGATGTGGAGGGCATACTGGTAGCTTTAAAGGCACTGGAAGTATTTAACCCTTAAACTGAGTAGTGTATAAATGGGTTTTCATTTATTATTTTTTAACTGTACACATACATTATATATATTGTATTGGATGTAAAGGGTGGGCAAATACATAGCAGACAAACTCACAAAAATGTAACAGGTAATAATTTCATCCTCTTTTTAAGCATACATGAAAATTTACAAAAATTTGACATTTTATTATCTATATTTATTGTATATATTTATCTTCATAACATTTGATTTTTAAAAACTCAATGAGAACATGTATAAACATGTATTTTGTATGTAATTTGAAAATTATAGTACCAAAACATTCAGAATATATTTCGATAATTTAATTCAAATCAAAATGTAGGAATGTATTAAATGTCTCTGAAAAATATAGCATGTAAATTTCCTTCTAGGGTATAGAAAAGCAAATAAAAAAACAATCAAAATAAGCCTTAATAGGGACTTCCCTGGTGGTCCAGTGGTTAAGATGTCATCTTAGAATGCAGGGGGTCTGGGTTTGAATTTTAGTAGGGGAGCTAAGATCCCACAAGCCTCATGACCGAAAAACCAAAAACATAAAACAGAAGCAATATTGTAACAAATTCAATAAAGACTTTAAAAATGGTCCATATAAAAAAAAAAACCTTTAAAAAATAAAGCCTTAATAAATTCCCCCAAATCAAATTAAACATATAATTTACTGTCTCAGGTGATACAATAAAAGTAGATATTAATAATAATTTAAACAATAAAATATATAACTATTTAGAACAAATCATCACACAACTATTAAAAATAAGGATTGAGTAAAAGAGAATATCAAAGCATAATGAACACAGCACTTATAAAATAACAACCAATGAAAGTTAAACCTATTAAAATGTAGGTAATATTGCCCAAACTTCTTTTAAAAAAACTCACAGTCTTAAAAACTTTCATAATTAAATAAAAGTTAATGGATTAAAAAAAATGAATTAGGGAGACCTTCAAGATGGTGGAGGATAAGACATGGAGATCACCTTCCTCCACAGAAATACATCAAAAATATATCTACATGTGGAACAACTCCTAAAGGACACCTAATGAATGCTGGCAGAAGAACTCAGACTTCCCATAAGGCAAGAAAATCCCCCCATACCTGGGTAGGGCAAAAGAAAAAAGAAAAAACAGAGACAAAAGAATAGGGAAGGGACCTGCACTTCTGGGAGGGAGCTGTGAAGGAGGAAAAGTTTGCACACACTAGGAAGCCCCCTCACTGGAGGGGACGGGGGCGGAAGCTTTGGAGCCACAGAGGAGAGCACAGCAACAGGGGTGCAGAGGGCAAAGCAGAGAGATTCCCACACAGAGAATGGGTGCCAACCAGCACTCACCAGCCTGAGATGTTGTCTGCTCAGCTGCTGGGGTGGGTGGGGGCTGGGAGCTGAGTCTCCAGTTTCGGAGGTCAGACCCCAGGGAGAGGACTGGGGTTGGCTGCGTGAAGACAGCCTGAAAGGGGCTAGTGTGCCACTGCTAGCCAGGAGGGAGTCCAGGAAAATGTCTGGACCTTCCAGAGAGGGAAGACACCATTGTTTCGATGTGAGCGAGGAGAGGGGATTCCTGCTCCGTTTGCCCACAGACGACAGCCAATAAATGACATGATATTATACACAGAGAATCCTAAAGACTCTACCAGAAAACTACTAGAGTTAATCAATGAATTTGGTAAAGTTGCAGGATACAAAATTAATGCACAGAAATCTCTGGCATTCCTATACATTAATGATGAAATATCTGAAAGAGAAATTAAGGAAACACTTCCATTTACGATTACAACAAAAAGAATAAAGTACCTAGGAATAAAGCTACCTAAGGAGACAAAAGACCTGTATGCAGAAAATTATAAGATGCTGATGAAAGAAATTAAAGATGATACAAACAGATGGAGAGATATACTATGTTCTTGATTTGGAAGAATCAATATTGTGAAAATGACTCTACTACCCAAAGCAATCTACAGATTCCATGCAACCCCTATCAAACTACCACTGACATTTTTCACAGAACTAGAACAAAAAATTTCACAATTCGTATGGAAACACAAAAGAACATGAATAGCTAAAGCAATCTTGAGAACGAAAAATGGAGCTGGAGGAATCAAGCTCCCTGACTTCAGACTATACTACAAAACTACAGTAATCGGGCTTCCCTGGTGGCGCAGTGGTTGAGAGACCGCCTGCCAATGCAGGGGACATGGGTTCGTACCCCGGTCCTGGAAGATCCCACATGCCACGGTGCAGCTGGGCCCATTAGCCATGGCCGCTGAGCCTGCACGTCCGGAGTCTGTGCTCAGCAATGGGAGAGGCCACAGTAGTGAGAGGCCCGTGTACCGCAAAAAAAAGAAAAAAAAAAAAACTACAGTAATCAAGACAGTATGGTACTGGCACAAAAACAGAAATATAGATCAATGGTACAGGATAGAAAGCCCAGAGATAAACCCACACACATATGGTCACCTTATCTCTGATAAAGGAGGCAAGAATATACAGTGGAGAAAGACAGCCTCTTCAATAAGTGGTGCTGGGAAAACTGGACAGGTACATGTAAAAGTATGAAACTAGAACACTCCCTAACACCATACACAAAAATAAACTCAAAATGGATTAAAAACCTAAATGTAAGGCCAGACACTATAAAACTCTTAAGGGAAAACATAGGCAGAACATTCTTTGACATAAATCACAGCAAGATCCTTTTTGACCCACCTCCTAGAGAAATGGAGATGAAAACAAAAATAAACATATGGGACCTAATGAAACTTAAAAGCTTTTGCACAGCAAAGGAAACCATAAACAAGACCAAAAGACAACCCACAGAGTTGGAGAAAATATTTGCAAATGAAGCAACTGACAAAGGATTAATCTCCAAGATTTACAAGCAGCTCATGCATCTCAATAACAAAAAAGCAAACAACCCAATCCAAAAATGAGCAGAAGACCTAAATAGACATTTCTCCAAAGAAGATATACAGACTGCCAACAAACACATGAAAGAATGCTCAACATCACTAATCATCAGAGAAATGCAAAACAAAACTACAATGCGATATCATCTCATACCAGTCAAAATGGCCATCATCAAAAAATCTAGAAACAATAAATGCTGGAGAGGGTGCGGAGAAAAGGGAACCCTCTTGCACTGTTGGTGGGAATGTAAATTGATACAGCCACTGTGGAGAACAGTATGGAGGTTCCTTAAAAAAAACTACAAATAGAACTACCATATGACCCAGCAACCCCACTACTGGGCATATACCCTGAGAAAACCATAATTCAAAAAGAGTCATGTACCAAAATGTTCACTGCAGCTCTATTTACAATAGCCAGGAGGTGGAAACAACCTAAGTGTCCATCATTGGATGAATGGATAAAGAAGATGTGGCACATATATACAATGGAATATTACTCAGCCATAAAACAAAACAAAATTGAGCTATTTGTAATGAGGTGGATAGACCTAGAGTCTGTCATACAGAGTGAAGTAAGTCAGAAAGAGAGAGACAAATACTGTATGCTAACACATATATATGGAATTTAAGGAAAAAAATGTCATGAAGAACCTAGGGGTAAAACAAGAATAAAGACACAGACCTACTAGAGAATGGACTTGAGGATATGGGGAGGGGTAGGGTAAGCTGTGACAAAGCGAGAGAGAGGCATGGACATATATACACTACCAAACTTAAGGTAGATAGCTAGTGGGAAGCAGCCGCATAGCACACGGAGATCAGCTCGGTGCTTTGTGACTGCCTGCAGGGGTGCGATGGGGGGGGGGGAGGGAGGGAGACACAAGAGGGAAGAGATATGAGAACATATGTATATATATAACTGATTCATTTTGTTGTAAAGCAGAAGCTAACACACCATTGTAAAGCAATTATACTCCAATAAAGATGTTAAAAAAAATAAATCTAGAAACAATAAATGCTGGAGAGAGTGTGGAGAAAAAGGAACACTCTTGCACTGTTTGCAGGAATGTAAATTGATCCAGCCACTATGGAGAACAGTATGGAGGTTCCTTAGAAAACTAAAAATAGAACTACCATATGACCCAGCAATCCCACTACTAGGCATATACCCAGAGAAAACCATAATTCAAAAAGAGTCATGTACCAAAATGTTCATTGCAGCTGTATTTACAATAGCCAGGACATGGAAGCAACCTAAGTGTCCATCATCAGATGAATGGATAAAGAAGAGGTTGCATATATATACAATGGAATATTACTCAGCCATAAAAGGAAACGAAATTGAGATATTTGTAGTGAGGTGGATGGACCTAGAGTCTGTCATACAGAGTGAAGTAAGCCAGAAAGAGAAAAACAAATACCGTATGCTAATACATAT
Source organism: Pseudorca crassidens (assembly GCF_039906515.1). Taxonomy (NCBI): domain Eukaryota; kingdom Metazoa; phylum Chordata; class Mammalia; order Artiodactyla; family Delphinidae; genus Pseudorca; species Pseudorca crassidens. The sequence continues at coordinate 48,223,993 of NC_090317.1, read as the reverse complement.
ATATGGAAACTAAGAAAAAAAAAAAAAGAAAGGTCATGAAGAACCCAGAGGTAAGACAGGAATAAAGACACAGACCTACTAGAACATGGACTTGAGGATATGGGGATAGGGAAGGGTAAGCTGTGACAAAGTGAGAGAGTGACATGGGCATATATACACTTCCAAACGTAAAATAGATAGCTACTGGGAAGCAGCCGCATAGCACAGGGAGATCAGCTCAGTAGTCTGTGACCACCCAGAAGGGTGGGATAGGGAGGGTGTGAGGGAGTGAGACACAAGAAGGAAGAGATATTGGAACATATGTGTATGTATAACTGATTCACTATGTTATAAAGCAGAATTGTAAAGCAATTGTACTCCAATAAAGATGTTAAAAAAATTAACAAGAAATGAGAATTAAACCTATTAAAATGTAGGTAATATTGCCCAAACTTCATTTAAAAAAAACTCACAGTCTTAAAAACTTTCATAATTAAATAAAAGTTAATGGATAAAAACAACATGAATTAGGGAGAGATCTTCAAGATGGCAGAGGATAAGACATGGAGATCACCTTCCTCCACAGAAATACATCAAAAAAATATCTACATGTGGAACAACTCCTAAAGAACACCTAATGAATGCTGGCAGAAGAACTCAGACTTCCCATAAGGCAAGAAAATCCCCCCATACCTGGGTAGGGCAAAAGAAAAAAGAAAAAACAGAGACAAAAGAATAGGGAAGGGACCTGCACTTCTGGGAGGGAGCTGTGAAGGAGGAAAAGTTTGCACACACTAGGAAGCCCCCTCACTGGAGGGGACGGGGGCGGAAGCTTTGGAGCCACAGAGGAGAGCACAGCAACAGGGGTGCAGAGGGCAAAGCAGAGAGATTCCCACACAGAGAATGGGTGCCAACCAGCACTCACCAGCCTGAGATGTTGTCTGCTCAGCTGCTGGGGTGGGTGGGGGCTGGGAGCTGAGTCTCCAGTTTCGGAGGTCAGACCCCAGGGAGAGGACTGGGGTTGGCTGCGTGAAGACAGCCTGAAAGGGGCTAGTGTGCCACTGCTAGCCAGGAGGGAGTCCAGGAAAATGTCTGGACCTTCCAGAGAGGGAAGACACCATTGTTTCGATGTGAGCGAGGAGAGGGGATTCCTGCTCCGTTTGCCCACAGACGGCAGCCACTGAATGACATGCTATTATACACAGAGAATCCTAAAGACTCTACCAGAAAACTACTAGAGCTAATCAATGAATTTGCTAAAGTTGCAGGATAAAAAATTAATGCACAGAAATCTCTTGCATTCCTATACATTAATGATGAAAAATCTGAAAGGGAAATTAAGGAAACACTTCCGTTTAGGACTGCAACAAAAAGAATAAAGTACCTAGGAATAAAGCTACCTAAGGAGACAAAAGACCTGTATGCAGAAAACTATGACACTGATGAAAGTAATTAAAGATGGTACAAAGAGATGGAGAGATATACCATGTTCTTGAATTGGAAGAATCAACATTGTGCAATGTGAAAATGACTCTACTACCCAAAGCAATCTACAGATTCAATGCAATGCTTGTCAAACTACCAATGGCATTTTTCACAGAACTAGAACAAAAAATTTCACAATTTGTATGGAAACACAAAAGACCCCAAATAGCCAAAGCGATTTGAGAAAGAAAAACAGAGCTGGAGGAATCAGGCTCCATGACTTCAGATTATATTACAAAGCTATAGTAATCACAACAGTATGATACTGGCACAAAAACAGAAATACAGATCAATGGAACAGTATAGAAAGCCCAGAGATAAATCTACACACATATGGTCACCTTATCTTTGATAAAGGAGGCAAGAATATACAATGGAGAAAAGACAGCCTCTTCAATAAGTGGTGCTGGGAAAACTGGACAGCAACATGTAAAAGAATGAAATTAGAACACTTAACACCATACACAAAACTAAACTCAAAATGTATTAAAGATCTAAAGGTAAGGCCAGGCACTATAAAACTCTTAGAGGAAAATATGGGCAGAACACTTTATGACATAAATCACAGCAAGATCCATTTTGACCCACCTCCTAGAGAAATGGAAATAAAAACAAAAATAGGCAAGTGGGACCTAATGAAACTTAAAAGCTTTTGCACAGCAAACGAAACCATAAACAAGACCAAAAGACAACCCTCAGAATGGGAGAAAGTATTTGCAAACGAAGCAGCTGACAAAGGATTAATCTCCAAAATATACAAGCAGCACATGCAACTCAATATCAAAAAAGCAAACAACCCAATCCAAAATGAACAGAAGACGTAAATAGACATTTCTCCAAATAAGATATACAGATTGCCGACAAACACATGAAAGGATGCTCAACATCACCAATCATTAGAGAAATGCAAATCAAAACCACAAAGAAGTATCACCTCACATCAGTCTGAATGGCCATCATCAAAAAATCTGCAAATAGTAAATGCTGGAGAGGGTGTGGAGAAAAGGGAACCCTCTTGCACTGTTGGTGGGAATATAAATTGATATAGCCACTAAGGAGAACAGTATGGAGGTTCCTTTAAAAACTAAAAGTAGAACTACCAAATGACCCAGCAATCCCACTACTGGGCATATACCCTGAGAAAATCATAATTCAAAAAGTGACATGTACCACAATGTTCATTGCAGCTCTATTTACAATAGCCAGGACATGGAAGCAACCTAAGTGTCCATTGACAGATGAATGGATAAAGAAGACGTGGCAAATATTTGCAATGGAATATTACTCAGCCATAAAAAGAAACAGAACTGACTTATTTGTAGTGAGGTGGATGGACCTAGAGTCTGTCATATAGAGTGAAGTGGGTCAGAAAGGGAAAAATGAATACCGTATGCTAACACATATATATGGAATCTAAAAAAAGATGGTTCTGATGAACCTAGGGGCAGGACAGGAGTAAAAACAGAGACAAAGAGAATGAACTTGAGGACACGGGGGTGGGGAGGGTAAGCTCGGACGAAGGGAGAGAATAGTATTGACATATATAGACTACCAAATATAAAATAGATAGCTAGTGGGAAGCAGCTGCATTGCACAGGGAGATCAGCTCGGTGCTTTGTGACCACCTAAAGGGGTGGGATAGGGAGGGTGGGAGGGAGGGAGACACAAGAGGGAAGAGATATGGGTACATATGTATATGTATAACTGATTCACTTTGTTATACAGCAGAAACTAACACAACATTGTAAAGCCATTATACTCCAATAAAGATGCAAAAAAATAAAAATAAATAAGAAAAGGTGAAAAAAGAGGTGTAGAAATGGAAGTTCAGCAAAGTATGCTCTTCATATAATTGAAGTCCCTGGTAAAGAAAAGTAAAAACAATGGAATAAACTAGTAAGATCTAATATTTAAAAGTATATTTCTAGAAATTTTTGAAGTAATCAACCTAAGTTTGAGTTTACTGGTTCTTTTTCTCCTGAAGTCGCTCTCCTTGGCTTAAAGGTCGCTACCCCTTAGCTGTGTCTTCACCTGGCCTTTCTCTGTGCAGACACATCACCACTTATAAGAACACCAGACATATTAGATTAACTACCACCTCCACCAAATTTAACATTAATTACCTCCTTAAATGCCTTATCTCCAAACACATTCAAATTGGTAGTTAGGACCTCAGCATATACATTTTTTTTCTGGTGGACACAATGCATTAAGTTACAGACATTTTAGTTATTTCAAGTGGCTTAATTTAATTTCAGTTTAACAGTAAGAAATTCAGTAATTTCAACTTCTCCCATCTCTCATAGCTGTGTAACTAGGATTTCACAGGGAGCTATTGCCCATGAGGGTAAGTGTTTGATCACCTCTGTGACCAATACCCTTAATTTAGTGTCCATTTGGTAATGACCTGTACTGGCTCTACTTTTATTATTACTTCTTTGTGGTAAAAGAGATATACAAACATAGAAAAATTTTTAAAATGCAACATGACACTAAATGAAAAGACTCATCCTTCTTTCCTGCTCCATGCTCTATCACAATTCTTTTAACTTTTTCTATTTCTAGTTATTTTTATATACTAAAGGGAATGTTTTCTATATATAGTAGTGTGTATACATTAATCCCAATCTCCTAATTTATCATTTCCCCCCATGTTTCCCCTTTGGCAACCATAAGTTTTATTTTGAGATCTGTGAATCTGTTTCTGTTTTGTAAATAGGTTCATTTGTATCATTTTTGTTGGATTCCACATATAAGTGATATAATCTGTTATTTGTGTTTCTCTGTCTGACTTACTTCACTTAGTAATAGGTAACTAATAAGGACCTACTATATAGCACAGGGAACTCTACTCAATATTCTGTAACAACCTATGTGGGAAAAGGATTTGAGAAAAAATGGACATATATATATGTGTATGATGGATTCACTTTGCTCTACACCTGAAACTACACAACACTGTAAGTCAGCTATACTCCAATAAAAATTAAAAAACAAAACAAAACATGAATTATCATCTAACCAAGAAAATACAAAAGAGAACAATGAAATATTCCAAAGAAAATCAAGGGGAATGATATAGTAAAGCTAAAGGCAGAAATAAATTTCTCAGACAAAGTAAAATCCATAGAATTGAAATTTTAATTTAATCCAAGAACTAGTTCTTGGGGACAAAAAGAAAAAAATAATTCTGCTTAATCTGAAATGTGTAATTTGAAAAATTATGAAAGCAAATTAAAGAAAATTATAAGTAGTAAAGAAAACATAATAAGAGATGTAGATTATTTAATTAGTAATAATAAGATAAGGCTATGTACAATTTAATAATTTTAAACCTCAGAGTAGTAGATAATTTTCAAAATTAATTAATAAAATAGAAAGACCTGAATGAACAAATGACCATAGGAGAAACTATTAAGTTTCCTTCCAAGCTCTTCTATCAGTTTACTAGCTATTAAACAACAAATTAAACTATCAATTTCTTCATATATCTGGCAACACTAGATATAATAAATATGTTTCATATATTTTGTCAAACTAAGGAAACAATTGCCTCTAATTTTTATTTGATATTCTCTTTTGCCAGTGTGATTAATTATCTTTGTGTATTTATATTACCATTTTGACTTTCTTTTCTTGTGAACTGCATGCCCATGCACATTAAAATAACTGCATTTTTCTTATTAATTTGTAATAGCTTTTTGTGTACTAAAGACATAAAACTTTTGGTTTCTTCCTCCCCAAAATTTGTCATTTTTTTTTCACTTTAATTGATATTTTGCCACACATTTTCCTTTTTATTTAGTCAAACTTATAAATATTTTTCTTTATGGTTTCTGGAGTGTGTTATGCTTAAAAATGTTTTTTTCACTTCAAGACTATAGACATATTGACTCACCTTTTAATCTAGTATTTCTAATGTAAGTATTTTATCTATCTAGAATTATACTTTATGTAAAATATGATGTTAGATATTTTTTCCCAGATGACTAATTTTCCCAGTAGCATTTAACTATTGAGCTCTTTTCATGGTCCTGATTTGAAATTGCTACTTTTATCATGTACTAAATTCCCATATATGTTTGTATTAACTTCTGGACTCTCTCTTCTTTTCTATTACATAGCTATTCTTTTGCCACTATCAAACTTTCAATTTCTTCAGCTTTATAAAATAGTGCCAGTCTACAATATATTTGTAATTCTCCTTGGTATTTTCACATATTTATTATTACAAATGGACAATATCATTTTGTAAAAATTTAAAAAAACATTTTTTAAAGTTAGTGGTGTTTTCACTGGGATTCTGTTGGATTTACAGAGTAATTTTCATAAAACTGACATTTTCTCAATCTTACTATCTAAGAACAAGTCATATCTTTCCATTAAGATTATAAACTTTAAAAAGACCACCAAAATGGTAAATAATGGTGAGATAATATAAAGACCAAGAGAATATATCCTAGTATCACTATTACTTTTTAAAACTTTTCTTTCAAACCAACATATTAAACATAGAATAGAAAAAAGTGGTATAACTTCTGAAAAGAAAGGAAGAGACAAAAAACACTAATATATTTACATATGATATAGACCTAGAAAATCTAAGAGGTTCAACCATTAAATTCTCAGAATTGGAAGTTTAGGAAGAGCAGAATAGATAATAAATATAAAAAAGTCAGTGTCTTTTGTTTATGGAAGCAATAACTCATTAGAAGAAATGAAAGGGAGAAAAGAATCCACTTAGGATTGCAACAAAATATCATAAGAAACCAAAGAATATCACTGCAAAAATTTTGTAGAACTCCTGCAGAGAGTCTGTAGACTCCCTGCGTTCAAATTGTGGCACTGATACTTAGTAGGGCTGTGACATGGCCATATTAATTAAGTCTAGGACTCCCTTTTCCTCATCTATCAGTATAAGATAAGGATAATCATAGTGCCTAACTCATAGGGTTATTGTGAAGACTATACATAAAGCACCTCAAAAATGCCTGGTACATAGTAAGCACTCAATACATGTAGGCTTGTGCAAAGTTACAAACTTTACTGAAGGAATATTGAAAGAAATAAGGAGAGAGAATTGAGCGTGTCTTGTCACATTTGACATATTGAATATTTTCTGTCTATCCTTTCAGATTCACTCTTCACTCTGCTCTGTACCCTAGGAGACTGGAGGCTGACCTAAACAGACATCAATAGACTTCTTTCTGTTCCCTCTGGTGTCCAATAGAATTTGGCTAATGGAGGACCCCAGAAAGAGATCAGAGGGAGAAAGGAGAATGAGGTAGTTTAGGGTGTTAATTTCCCTTACTCCCTCTCTCCAGAGCCACTGGGCTGTGGCTGTGTTAATTTATAACAGGTTACAGTTCCTGTCAGACAGCCCTTTCCACAGTCCCCTGTCTTGGAATTCCTATAACTTGCATATTCAGGCCTAGGGTGCTAATGGAGTCCACTATTACTAGCCCTGGGTTTCTGTGAGAATTATTATGGTTTTCTTACATTTTGGCCACACCTGATAAAATAGTCCCTTTATTAAACTTCCTTAGAATTATATTAATTTAAGGGTGCCATCTGTTTTCTACTGAGACCTGTCTAATCCACTTGATATTAAAATGTATTATAAAACCACAAGAATTATTTCAAAATGGATTATTCCTAGATTCTTCCTTATAATTTACTAAATTTTATAAAGTCTCTACAACCAACAACATTTTCCTTTTATGTGTAAAAATTACATAGAAAATGGATTATTAACAAAAAATGTAAAATATCAGCTGATATTTATTAAAACATAAAGAAAATAATGAAGAAAAAAATTCAGTGTAGGTGTTGTGAGTGAATATTTAGAATGGTCCTTCAATGTGACATTAACGTTCTGAAGAGTTACTTGGCAATGACTTATAGAAATCAAGATAAGCATACTTTTAACACAGTAAAACTGCTTTTGAAACTCTATTCCAGAGAAATAATTTAAATAAAAGATGGACATATAAATCATTATGACTTAGCTATACATTTCAGCTAGGGCTAGAAATAGTCTAGATGGTCACTGTGCTAGATATAATAGCAGATTATTATGTGTTAATGGAGTAGTGCATTTCTGATTACTGTCAGAAATGATGCATTTAAGAACTGAGTAGAAATATGTAAAGGACTTTACACATTGATGCAAGTTAAAAAAGAAAGTGGAACTTAGAGTAATATATGCATATAGAGAGCAAGAATATAAAATATGGGGCCTTTCCTGGTGGTGCAATGATTAAGAATCTGCCTGCCACTGCAGGAGACACAGGTTCAAGCCCTTTTCTGGGAAGATCCCACATGCTGTGGAGCAACTAAGCCCGTGAGTCACAACTACTGAGCCAATGTGCCACAACTAGTGAAGCCCATGTGCCTAGACCCTGTGCTCTGCAGTAAGAGAAGCCACTGCAGTGAGAAGCCCGTGCACTGCAACGAAGAGTAGGCCTCACTCACCACAACTAGAGAAAGCCTGCGTGCAGCAACGAAGACCCAATGCAGCCAAAACAAAGTTATAATAAATAAAAAATCTTAAAAAATGAATATAAAGTATAAATAGCAGAGTACACATAACCAAAAGTCAATTGTTACATCAGAAGAAAATTATGGAACAGTATCCCTTATAAATATTGAAGCAAAATTTTCAAATACTAGCTAACTGAATTCAACAGTACATTAAAAAGATTATTCACTATGACCAATGGGACTTATGCCAAGAATGCAAGGGTGGTTCAACATAAGAAAATCAATCTAATACACTATACTAATAGAATAAAGGAAAAAAAAAACATGATCATCTCAATAGATGCAGAAAAGGCATTTGACAATATCCAACACCTTTTCATGAAAAAGCTAGGGATAGAAGTGGACTTTTCAACATGATAATGATAATGGGCATTTCTGAAAACCCCACAGCTAATATCATTTTCAATGGTGAAAGACTGAAAACTTTCCTGATAAGGCTGGATCAAGACAAGAATGCTCACTTTCACCTTTGCAATTTAACATTGTACCAGAAGTTCTATCCAGGGTAATTAGAAAATAAAAAGAAATAAAAGGCATTTAAATTACAAAGGAAGAAGTAAAACTATTTCAATTGGCAGGTGAAATTATCCTATATACAGAAAATCTCAAAGAATCCACAGAAAGGTACTAGAACTAGTAATGAATCAACAAAGTTGCAGGATACAAGATGAACACACAAAAACCAGTTTCTAAATATATACAAAGATCAATTGAAAAAGGTAATTAAGAAAGTAATTCCATTTACAACAGCATCTAAAGTAATCAAATACTTAGTAAGTTTAACCAAGGAGGTGAAAGACATACAATGAAAACTACAAAACATTGCTGAAAGAAATTAAAAAAATAAACAAATGGAAAGACCTTCCATTTTTATGGATAGGATAGGAAAGCTTAATATTGTTAAAATGTCAACAATACCTAAAGTGATCAACTACAGATTCAATGCAATCCCTGTCAAAATCCTAACAGCCTTTCTGAGAAATGGAAAAGATAATACTTAAATTTATATAGAGTTACAAGGAGCTTCAAATAGCCAAAATAATAATGATAAAGAAGAATAAAGTCAGAAGATTCATACCTCCTAATTCCCAAACTTACTACAGAGTTATAGTAATCAAAACAGTGTGCTACTGGCATAAGGATTGACATATAGACCAATGGAATAGAATTGAGAACCCAGAAATAAATCCATAAGTCTATGGTCAGTTGATTTTTGACTAGGGCTCCAAGTCCATTTAATGAGAAAAGAACAATCTCATCAACAAATAGTGCTGAGATAACTAGATTTCCACATGCAAGAGAATGAAGTTGGACTTTTACCTCATATGATATACAAAAGTCAACTCAAATGGATCAGTCACCTAAATATAGGAGCTGAAACCACAACAATTTTAGAAGAAAACAGAGTTAAATCTTCATTACCTTGAACATGGTGATGGATTCTTAGCTATGACAATGAAAGAATGAGTAGCAAAAGAAAAAAAATAAATTTTACATTATCAGAATTAAAAACTTTGTACACCAAAAGACATTATCAAGAAAGCAGAAAGACAGTCTATAGAATGAGAGAAAATATTTGCAAATCATATTACTGATAAGGGTTTAATATGTAGAAAATATTTTAAAACTGTTAAAACTCAACAACAGAAAGACAATACAGTTTAGAAAAATAGGCACAAAACTTGAATAGGCATTTATCCAGTGAAGATATACAAATGGCTGATAAGTACATGCAAAGATGCTCAACATCCTTAGCTATCAGAAAAATTTGAATCACAGTGAGATACTACTTCATTTCTTCACACTTACTAGGATGGCAAAAGAAAAAGAAAGGAAGAAAGAAAGAAAGAAAGAAGGAAAGAAAGAAAGAGGAGAGAGGGAGAGATTAAGAAAAGGAGAAAAATAGAAAGAAAGAAAGAGAAAGAAAGAAAAAAGAAAGAAAGAAAGAAAGAAAGAAAGAAAGAAAGAAAGAAAGAAAGAAAGAAAGAAGGAAAAGAAAAGAAAGAGAAAGAAAGAAAGAAAGGAGAGGGAGCAAAAGAAAAATAAATGTTGATGAGGATGTGAAGAAACTGGAATCCTTGGACATTACTGGTGAGGATGTAGAATGATGATCTCTTGATCTACCACACTCATGTAAAAAATTAAGTAATAAATAATAACAATTTTAATAAGCAATAACACCACTGCGTTAAGGTCTAGTGTTTTCCATTAACTACTTGAAATATCTTGTATTCATTCATTAACAAACATTTATTGGTTCATGTTTGCTAGGTGTAAGAAAGGGAAAATACATAAAACAATGATAAGTAGTATTTAGCTTTAATAGCTTCTGCCCAGATACTTAGAAGAATATCAGACTTTAATAGTAAGACTCATATTCATTAAGATCACAAATCTTCTCAGTGAACATATATACCTGGCTTTTTAAATAATTACTAAAATTACCTAACTACAAAACAAAACAAAAAGTTTCTCATCAGTGATGAATAGCACTTAAAATATTTATATGCTACAATTATTTGACCTGTGGAATAGAGCAAATATGGACAGTTTAAAATTGTCTCCTATGTTTAAAATGGTCTTTGTTCATGCTGAGGAACTACATATTTAAAATAATCAATATACTTTCAGAAGTTCAAAGATAAATATTCAAATAAAGAGACCAAGAATAAAACTATAAGCATGTCACCAGCTGTATGTTCTTTGTGAAGCTTCTCAGACTTAAACAAAATATTAAAAAACTTCCCCAAATCACAATTTTAAGATAAAGCAGTTTGGAATAATATGAGCCCAATTGATCTCTCTCCTCTTTCGCTTCAAACACAGAGTCACAAGATAACTGCATCCTGAAATCACCTTTCATCAAACTGACACATTTAATGGATCACATGTTCTGAGTCTAAAAGACTTATATTTTCTTTGGGATTTGGAAAACAAATGTACATGTAACTAGATACACTTACCTTTCATTTTCAGGGCATAACGGGTCAATTGCAAACATTTCTTGCAGGAAGAAATTGATAAGTTCACAAACCTTTTAAGGCTACCTTTAAAAAAATTATTCCCCCTCTTTTCCACATTTATTTTGTTGGCTTTGTTTCTGCTTCTCACTTGCTTGCAGATTTTCTAAGTACCAAAATAACATGTGAAACCTCACTGGTTAACTGAAAATCTGTAAAGCCACAAAACTGAAGAAATGTCCCTTGACAATAATAAATCCTTAAAAATTCAGCAATTCCACATGCTTTTCCCATTCACCTTGCTGATAGAAAAGAATATTTAAGAAAGACTTCATAGACTGTGAAAGCTTTAACACGTTAATCCCATTCCATACATATAGAATTCCAGTAATAGTCAACTGTTTCCAGGCACATTTTCTTTCTTTCCTTCTTTTTTTTTAAAAAAAAGTTAGTTCTTCTTTTTTATTTAGTTTTTTTATTATTTATTTTTATTTATTTATTTTTGGCTGTGTTGGGTCTTCATTGCTGTGCACAGGCTTCCTCTTGTTGTGGCAAGCAGGGGCTACTCTTCCTTGTGGTGCACATGTTTCTCATGGCAGTGGCTTCTCTTGTTGCAGAGCATGGGCTCTAGGCACATGGACTTCAGTAGTTGTGGCACAAGGGCTCAGTAGTTGTGGCTCATGGGCTCTAGAGTGCAGGCTTAGTAGTTGTGGTGCATGGGCTTAGTTGCTCTGTGGCATGTGGGAGTTTCCTGGACCAGGGATTGAACCCGTGTCCCCTGCATTGGCAGGTGGATTCTTAAGCACTGCACCACCAGGGAAGTCCTCAGGCACACTTTCTAAAATCACAACAAAAACCCCTTGGAAAAGTTTATTTAGTGTCTTACGCTTTTTATTCTAAAAAAGATGATAACTAGTAAAAACAAACAAAAAACATCACTGTCCAAATGACATTTCATATAAGCCCTTAATGTATATCTCCTCTTCAGAATAGAGACAGTATAATTACAATAAAAATGGAATCTTATTAATAAACTTCTGAAGAGTCCGAGTAACAACGAAAAGTTAAGGTTTAATAATAATAGGAATTAGCTGGTTTAAGCAGTTTCTAGTACAAATGCATTTGGATTAGCAGCAAAGTATTTGACCTCTTCAAAAAATTCAATATTATCACTTTCAGAAATTTTTTAAAAAATTAAGCAGGTTTTTGTAAGAAGGAAGCTTATACCTTTCTTTCGTATTTACTTTTAAATTAATCTGTGGTAGATGAATAAACAGAAAGGACCCAATAATTTTATTTTCAGATGTCAGTCAGGAGAGAGTAAGAGTTTAGAGGTTCTAAAAACCAGCGGCCAAAACACAAGGTCATTTCCTCAGCAGGATTACTAAAAATGCCAATGATTCTCAGATTATCTCTGCATTAGTTGTATGCATTACATGTTCTAGACCAGTGGATCTCAAAGCTTAGGCCCTGGACCAGCAGCACAGGCATCATTTGGAAACTTAAAAATACAAATTCTCAGAGCCAAGATGGCGGCCGAGTTGGAGTACGAGTCTGTTCTGTGTGTGAAACCCAATGTCAGCATCTACCCGATTCTTCCCTGGGCCTCCAACCACAGTTGCAGGGCATCTGACTGGAAGTTAGATCAATCTGATTGGACTGGTCGCCTCTGAATCACTTCAAAAGGGAAGATTGCTTATATCAAACTCGAGGATAAAGTTTCAGGGGAGCTCTTTGCTCAGGCACCAGTAGAAAAATATCCTGGTATTACTGTGGAGACAGTGACAGATTCCAGCTGCTACTTTGTAATCCGGATCCAGAATGGTACTGGGCATAGTGCTTTCATTGGCATTGGCTTCTCAGATCGGGGTGATGCCTTCGACTTTAATGTCTCATTGCAAGATCACTTCAAGTGGGTAAAGCAGGAATCTGAGATTTCCAAAGAATCTCAGGAAATGGATAATAGTCCCAAGTTGGATCTGGACTTCAAGGAAGGGCAGACCATCAAGTTGAGGGTGCTTCTAAGTCCAAGACTACAGGAGCTGGGGGCCTAAGCTTACTCCCACCCCCATCTGGAGGCAGAGTCACAATTCCTTCACCATCCTCCTCAGTTGCCATCAGCAATCATGTCAATCCACCACCCATACCAAAATCCAATCATGGAGGTAGTGATGCAGATATCCTTTTATATTTGGATTCTCCTGCTCTTGTAACGACACCAGCACCAGCTCCAGTTTCTACAAGCAATGACTTGTGGGGAGACTTTATCACTGCATCCAGCTCTGTTCAAAACCAGGCACCACAGCCATCCAACTGGGTCCAGTTCTGAAGAGCACTGGCAGGACGTTAAGGACAGACTTGAAGAATCAAAATGACCTTGACAGCACCAATGTGTGAGGGTAGCTCGGAACCCCTTCCCTCCCCAGAACCAAAATTATTGAGCAGTTGTTTTCATAGCTTCTCCATTGAGTTCAGGCTGGTTGTGTCACTCCCTGGTGTTGTTCCTTGCTGTACAGCCAAGAAAGTATTTCTTATCTCCTGTTTACTATCAGGGCAGGGGAATAGTGGGTCTTATGATACTTGTGACTGACTATGCAGGGCTCTAAAGGCCAGGGTCTCTTTGGTGGGGAAATAACCTCTAACATCTGTAAAGTGTTCTCCATCTTTAAATTCTTTAACTTATTTCAGAATCATCTCGTGACCCTTGTGTGCCTCTTTGTGAAGCCCTGTTTAGCAGTTTCAGGGGAGACAAAAACCTCAGAACTTCTTTTTTCCATTAACTGAAGACTCTAAAAATGGACAGACTGATCTCAGTGTTTACAGATTCAGAATTTTGATAGGGGTGGATGTGAAGAAAGACCTGTTTCCTGGGTCTCTGCTGTATATCCTCCCTCTGGCTTGTCTTATTCAGCGAACATCCAGTGCTGGGTGCAGCCCTCTTCTAGTGCGTTTACATGTCTCTTCCTGTGACAAGAGCGTTGTGTTGGTGGCACCCCACTCTTCTTTTGTCTGTTGAATAGTGCAGCATCTCTGATCAGTGGGTGTCTCTTGGATGAAGGAGGTTCAAGGGGCTATATTTTCCTAGTTATATTCTAGAGAAGCAGTTACTTTCTTGCAGCTCCATCTAGTTGCTGCATTTGAAGCACAGCGTTACTTTGTAATGGCCCCATTATTTGTCCTAAAGTTAAAGGGTTTAGAGTTTTTAACCTAATTTGTAGAGCAGAGAGGTTGAAAGCACTTAACTCTTGTTCAGTACCCACATTACCTTGCTACCTGGGTATCTGGCTCCTTTTCATAAACATTTACTTTTTCAATCCAGTTTTTCAACAGAAAGCTGCTATTACATGCACCATCATTTATGAAGCAAGCTGGCAAGCCATGGTTTTAGCTGTGGTAGGTTTTTCCCAAATGATGGCTGCGATACCCATCACCAGGGGTATGTCAGAAGCAAGTTGCTCCCCCACCACTTTCCCTCCCTCTGCCCACCATTCCTTTTACAGTGCTGTGAAGGGGTCCCGCTCTTAGGTGAACTGGCACCAGCTATTTTGTCAGTTAAGGGGCAATTTTGAGAGTGAAATGGGAGGATCTCACTTCTTCCCTTAGCACCTATTTGGATGTGTACCCTCTGGCTGAAGGGAGTCCTTATATTTAGTTTCAAAATAGATTCTCTCTCTTGGATTTCCTTCTTGACTCTTTTTCACTTTGGGTCCTTTTTTTTTTTTTTTCATTGTTTTCCGTTCCAAGCAGCTCTATTCTTACAGAGCCATGGCAGGACATTTAAAAATTCCAATAGAAAACACTAAAAGGAAAACTGTAGAATACTAGCGACTAACTACTGGGAACCTATTTTCTCAATCTTCCTCTGTGTTGTGTTCTTTGTATTCTCAAGATGATAATATATTATGTATTTGAATTCCTGAAAAATTGAAAATGAAGTTTCAGATATATGTATATAGAGCATATGTATGCTGTATTGGTGCAATAAAGGTAATTAAAAATATGGAAAAAAAAAGTAATGCAAATTCTCAGGTCCCACCTCAGCAGTACTGAGTCAGAAACTGTGTGTTGGGCTCGGAAATCTGTGATTTTAACACACCTTCCAAGTAATTCTGATGCACCCTAAAGTTTGATAATTGTTCTAGAATGTTATATTTAATTTCAGCAGTTGTAAACTTAATTCATCATGGAATGAGCATTTTATAAATGTTGTACTCTATGTATTCTAAGGACACTACAGTAGCTTTATTAATGAGGTGGAAAGAAAAATAAAATCTTCAGCTTTAAATGCAACATAATATAGGAACTTAATTATGCCCTCTCTCTTTACCAATCTGATTCATTCTCTCTCCCTTTCCCTCCTGCCTGTAAGCAGGAGATTATATCCCTCCTCCCATTAAAGTCCTCTAATGGCTGTCTATCTCACTCAAAGTAAAAGCCAATGTCCTTATAATGGTTATAATGGTTTACAAGGCACTGAAGACTATGCTACCGATTCCTCATTATTTCTCTGATCTTATCTCCTTCTGTACCTGGCCTCATTCCCTCAATTTCAGCCACACTAACCTTCTTAAATCTCCTTACATTTTCCATGCATACATATACCCATCTCAGAGACTATGCATTTACTGTTCCCTCTGCCATCAACACTCTCCCTTCATATTTGATTTTATGTTTTTTTTTTTTTTACCTCTTTAGGTTTTTGATCAAATCTTACTGTCTTGATAAGGCCTTCTCTGGCTACCCTATCTAAAATTATGATGTCCTCTACATCCTTTTTTCCCAATTTCCTGTTATATTTTCCTCCTTGACACTTATCTTTATTCTTGGAATATTTTCTGACTGGTTACATCTTTATTGGAAGTCTCTCCTCACTAGAATGCAGATTTGTGGAAGCCATTATTTCTATGTGTTTAATTCACTGCTGATTTCCAAGTGGCTAACACGGTGCCTGACACATAGTTGGTAAACAATAAATTCTCGGAAAAAGCAGGAAGACTGGAATGAGAACTTTATAGTGGTCCTGTGATTGATCAAAGTTACTTTCCACTTGGCCCAGGTATAACTTCCAGATAATATTAAAATTCTCTTTTTGCCTAAATATCTCAAATACTTGGTAATAGTTTTTCTTTATTCCTTATCTATCAAGTAATTTCCTTCTAATCTCCCTATGATCTTGAATTTCATCCTTAAATCAGCTGAAATTGAATGTCATCTTGTCTAATAGTAAGATCATGATCAATGCTTTCTTTTTGTTTGCTTGTTCTCAGGATAAGTTTGTCCATCCTTTTATTTTCAATCAGTCTCAATCATTTTGTTTGATATCTATTTCTTATATATAATTGAGTTTATCTTTTAGATAACATCAGAAATCATTACTCTTTTAATTTGTAAATTTAACGAATTTACATTTAGAGATTTAACAGATATGTTATGAATGTCATAGCATTTTGTATCATTTTTTGTTTTTTTAAAATAAAATCTTCCACAGTGTGGTTTGCTTGCTTTGCTTTACTTTTTAATAGATCCCTTGACACTTAGAAAAGTTTGTATTTTTGTTGAAGTAATTATATTTGTAATGACTGTACATAATACCTTGGTACTATATTCCTTTAAACTGTATTTGTTAGTTTCCTACTGGAAGCAATGATAAAATTAGCACGTCTCCCCTCATCATTTCCTCCTCATCCTCTCACCAATCAATTTTAGTCAGTAATATTACTTTTCTTCTTTTTAAAATTTTTATCATAGTTACATTACAATATTGTGTTAATTTTTGCTATACAGCAAAGTAAATCAGTTATATGTATACATATAGCCACTCTTTTTTTTTTTTTTTTTTTTTGCAGTACACAGGCCTCTCACTGTTGTGGCCTCTTCCATTGCAGAGCACAGCCTCCGGACGCACAGGCTCAGCGGCCATGGCTCATGGGCCCAGCTGCTCCGTGGCATGTGGGATCCTCCTGGCCCGGGGAACGAACCCGCGTTCCCTGCATCGGCAGGCAGACTCTCAACCACTGTGCCACCAGGGAAGCCCTATCCACTCTTTTTTAGATTTCTTTCCCACTTAGAGCACCACAGAGCATTGAGTAGAGCTCCCTGTGGTATACAGTAGGTTCTCATTAGTTATCTATTTTATACATAGTAGTGTATATATGTCAATCCCAATCTCCCAATTCATCCTACCCTCCTGTTCCCACCTTGGTAACCATAAGTTTGTTCTCTACATCTGTGACTCCATTTTTTGCTCTGCAAATAAGTTCATCTGTACCATTTTTCTAGATTCCACATATAAGCGATATTATATGATATTTGTTTTTCTCTTTCTGATTTACTTCACTCTGTGTGACAATCTCTAGGTCCATCCATGTCTCTATAAATGGCACAATTTTGTTCCTTTTTATGGATGAGTAATATTCCATGTATATATATACCACATCTTCTTTATCCATTCCTCTGTTGATGGACATTTAGGTTGTTTCCATGTCCTGGCTATTATAAATAGTGTTGCAATGACCATCAGGGTGCATGAAGTTTTTCAAATTATGGTTTTCTACCGATATATGTCTAGGAGTGGGTTGGCTGGGTCATATGGTAGCTCTATTTTTAGTTTTTTAACTAACCTCCATACTCTTCTCCATTGTGGCTGTACCAATTTACATTCCTACCAACAGTGTATGAGGGTTTCCTTTTCTACACACCCTATCCAGCATTTATTGTTTTGGACTTTTTAATGATGGCCATTCTGACTGGTGTGAGGTGACACCTCATTGTAGTTTTGATTTGCATTTCTCTAATTATTAGTGATGTTGAGCATCTTTTCATGAGTTTGTTGGCTATCTGTATGTCTTCTTTAGAGAAATGTCTGTTTAGGTCTTATGCCTATTTTTTGATTGGGTTCTTTGGTTTTTTTGATATTGAGCTGCATGAGCTGTTTGCATATTTTGGAGATTAATTCCTTGTCAGTTGCTTCATTTGCTAATATTTTCTCCCATTCTGAGGGTTGTCTTTTTGTTTTGTTTATGGTTTCCTTCACTGGGCAAAAGCTTTTAAGTCTTATTAGATCCCATTTGTTTATTTTTGTTTTTATTTTCATTACTCTAGGTGGTAGATCAAAAAAGATCTTGCTGTGATTTATGTCAAAGAGTGTTCTGCCTATATTTTCCTCTAGGAGTTTTATAGTATCTGGCGTTACACTTAGGTCTTTAATCCGTTTTGAGTCTATGTTTGTGTTTGGTGTTAGGGAGTGTTCTAATTTCATTGTTTTACATGTAGCTGTCTGGTTTTCACAGTACCAGTTATTGAAGAGACTGGCTTTTCTCCACTGTATATTCTGGCATCCTTTGTCATAAGTTAGGTGGCCATAGGTGCGTGGGTTTATCTCTGGACTCTCTATCCTGTTCCATTGATCTATATTTCTGTTTTTGTGCCAGTACCATATTGTTTTGATTACTGTAGCTTTGTAGTATAGTCTGAAGTCAGAGAGCCTGCTTCCTCCAGCTCTGTTCTTCTTTCTGGTGATTGATTTTGCTATTTGGGGTCTTTTTATACAAAATGTAAAATTTTTTGTTCTAATTATGTGAGAAATGCCCTTGGTAATTTGATAGGGATTGCATTGAATCTATAGATTACTTTGGGTAGTAGTGTTTGATATGCTTATACTCCTGTTGGTAGCATATCAAGGGGGAACAGTGGGAGTGGACCAACCTGGGCATAGCAATAAGGAGGTACACTGTCTATAAGTAATTTAAAAGCAATAACAAAAACAACTGAATACATCTGCTTTTTATTATTACCATGTACCAGAAATTTAAAACTATATCAATGTAAAATACTCCCTCCTGAAGAGACATGGATCACTCCTACTATTCACCCCCTACCCTACTCCTTGGTTCACCTCTGTGTTCTATTGCTTTGAAATTTTTAAATGATATGCTTTGAATCCCAGCTGTTACAGATAAGGCAATCAGTGAACCAGTTCTGACTCCTGCCTCTACTTTCTTTCTCCATTCTTTTGATTTCTTTTAGTTCAATTATTTTACCATTATTAGGACATACATAATTTTTCTTGTGTTCTTTCTCTGTATTCCATCCAATGGCTTTAGTCTTAGGTATACTGTTAAAGATTTTCAATGTTCGCTGACTGTCCTTTGTTGTAGTTTTTCCACTCATCTCCTGGTTGACTCAAAGTTGTTATCTTGTAAGTTCCAAAAGAAAAGTTTATATGTATTATTTCTTCATCTCTTCCATAATTGATACTTTTGCCTGTAGAATCTACATTTGAAGGGCAGTTTGATGGACTTAATTAAATCCCTGACTTCCTCTTTCCTTCAGGGTTAACAGATTTATATTCTCAAGAACTTCAGTTGTTGTAAGTAACTATGTATGAAATGTTTAATGACATGAAAGATCATATCAAATGAGCAAACAATAAAAGACTATCAAAAATGACCAGTAACATTTGATAAATTGTCAAATACAACAATAAATGACAAAATAGTTAAATTAAAACTCACTGTTTAGGTTTTAGAGTAGATTATAAAGAACTGAAAAGAAAAAATAGTGACTGAGATGATATTACCTAGAGAGATAAGGAGATTTTAGAGACAGGATAAAATGAGAAAGTCTAAGATAATTAACTATGGCAGGAGAATATAATATAGAGAAGAACTTTATTTAAAGAGATAATAAATGAAAATATTCCAGAACTGATTAAAAAAGAAACAAACAAGTGCACTGATACAAGATTTAACAGTTAACAAGCATGATTTAAAACACACACACACGGGCTTCCCTGGTGGCGCAGTGGTTGAGAGTCTGCCTGCCGAGGTTGGATGCCTGCCGATTCATCCATCAAGTAACACGGGTTCGTGCCCCGGTCCGGGAAGATCCCACATGCCGCGGAGCGGCTGTGCCCGTGAGCCATGGCCGCTGAGCCTGTGTGTCCGGAGCCTGTTGCTCCACAACGGGAGAGGCCACAACAGTGAGAGGCCCTCATATGGCAAAAAAAAAAAAAAAAAAAAAGAAAAGAGATATGTCTAATACTTAAAAACATGGAAAATTTAAAAGGAAAAGGATTGAAAAATATATACCAGACAGATACTAACTGTATACTAACAGATATTTTAAAATGTTGGCACAGCTATGTTAATACCAGACAAAAGATACCATAAGATAAAATATTGTTAGGGGTAAAGAGGGTCACTACATGATGATAAAGGGATTATGTGTGTGCATCTAATAACATAGCTTCAAGATTTATAGAGCAAAAAATGATAGAACTTCAGGGATAAATATACAAATCAATCATTATAGTTGTAAGATTTCAACAGACTTCTCTCAATTGACATGTTAAGCAGACCGAGTTTAATAAAAATTTTAGAATATTTGCATTAGAAAATTAATATATTTTACTTAAAGGATACATACTGTTAAGTGCAGGATTATATATATATATGTATATATTTCTAATTACAGAACATATAATTATATAATCCTAATTACATATTATATCCTGCACTCAACAGTTAGAGGGTGTGCCTCTTCTTTGTAGGAACACGTTCATGAAAACTGAATACACATTAAACATAAAGAAGCTATCAAAAATTTCAGAGAATAGATATGCAGAATAATTTCTGGTGATAATGCAATTGAATTGGATTATCAATAAGGAAAGGACACTGATACTTTCAGAAATTAAAAGCGCATTTCTAAATCAGTCAGAACAAATAAGAAGTTATAATGGAAATTTGAAAATGCTGAGTAATAAATGACGATAAAATTACTACAATCTAAACTTCTGAATATAACAAAGATGGTAGCTCATTTTTCCAGTTTTTCAAGCTACACTTTTCAAGGCCTTCTTCATGTTTATTCCTGCCTTTATGCCTTTGCTAGTGCTAATTGCTTCCCACCCACCTTGAGAAGATCATCTCTTTTCTATTCAAGTTTTCAAAAGTTCACCTCCAATTTCACCTCATTGTGAAGCCTTAGCCTCTGCTTGTTTGCTAATTGTTTGCCATATTCATTTTGCATTCCAAACTAGATGGTAAGGTTTTTGAGGGGGCAAAGACCTTGCCTTTTCTCGTAGCACAATGCAAAGCATCACCCCCTCCCAGCTCCATGCCTATTTGTGTTCAAAAAAAGCTTTTTGAATGATTTATAAAATAATTTATAACCTTGCAATGAACTGTCATCTCAGTATGTTTTAGAACAGTATAGCATGGAATTATATTGATGCAATAGTTCACTGGCTTTCTATTTTGCTTCCCTCATCTTCAAAATCTGATTTATAACTAGAAAACTATTTGTTCCTTAAATTCAAGGTCTTAATGTGAATATAACATCTGTTTTTCTTGCTAAATATATCATTAGCAACTAACTTCTTTTGAGGGGGGTGAAAATGTGCTTAACATGAATGAAGTGACAAGAAAAGCATAACCAGAATCCAAATAATCAAAACCAAGTCTTTAATCAGTTAACATTTTACACATTTTATGATTTTGTTTGGTATACTAATAATGGGCCATACACTCGACAGGTGGAAGTACTTGAGGGCCATTGAGCATTGAATTTTCCTAAAGCAGTGCAATTACAGAAACACCTGTGTTAAATAAACAAGCACTGATTTACTATGAAAATATGCAGAGGGTTTAGCAGTACTCCAAAATTGTGATTTGCTTTGATAGACTTTGTGGACTTACAATGAGTAAATGACAACTTATTGTCAGGCAAACTATTACACTTTATAAATTAGTCAAAACTATCCATATACCTGTTAAATGCATATGGAAGCAGAAATGCATGCAGAGTGAGACCACTTAAAAGAGCTCTGTTTGCTCTCTGATAGCATAACAGAAAGAAAAACACAACCAAACTTTAGTCACTCCTCTTTGTCTCATTAGAGGTTTAGATTTGGATTTTAAGATTGTACTTCCATAATCGTATCCAAAAGTTGGCGCAAAATGGCTAAAATTACTTCTAGAGAGCTACTAATATATCTTTGATGTTGACAAAACAAAAAATAGGAATGCAATCACATTGGCCAGGAGCTTATAATATACACTTAAGAGAAAAATAGAGGGAATCAATACTTTCCAGGTGGGGAAAGACAAAATGAATGAGCAGAGAAAAAGCATTTTCATGTTCTTAAAAGGACATTACAAACCTGGTGATTAAAACCTTCAGAAAGTATTAAAATAATGTGGTGGTGTGCTCTGACTGTTAGAAGTAATATTGATTCAACATAATATTGACTTGCCTAAAACATCCCCTTTTAACATCTGTAAACATCTTTTGGACAAGGCTGAGATGTTTTATAAGCAAAAGTGCCATAGTGGATTAAGGGAATCTTAAGAAATCTGTAAAGTAATATATTTTGGGATACCATAAATATTTTTCTGCGTTTTGGCTTATAATTATTCTCAAAAATACATTTTTCCTTTCTTATGAGATGAACTCAACCAACTAAATATCACTTAACACAATTTTAAGAAGAGAAACTTATAAGAAATTGGAAAATTGGTTACTAAAATTTCAGATAGATCCCTTTCATCCCCTGGTAGTGTCTTGCCTTCCTTAGCCTACCTTCAGTTGTAAGGCAAGAGAACATAAAAGAGCCACTTGAATGTTAGCTGAAGTATAAAATACACAGGATTAATTCTCCCATTGAGCCAGTTGTCTGGATTAGAAGAGAGAAGAAGACTTGATTAATGAAAATTATACAGATTTAGAAATACTTTTGCATATAAGAAATTTCCCAACATATGTGATTTTTTTACATACACAGGCACACACACACGCAATTTGGGTAGAAGCCTGTTTTTAATCCAATGTTGACACAAAGAGGATAACTAGGTAAGACAAGCCAATATGCCTAGCAGTAGAACATAAAAGCTAGAAAGATGAAGACTACATGCCACCAGTTGTGTAAAAGGTAACTTGTATCATGTACCTCCTAAGGAAATAATTGTTCATTAACATGAGAGAAGTGGGAGGAAAACTTGTGAAGAAACAGCAAGTATAGAGTTGCTGCATGGGGATAATGTTTCAGAGGGGCCTGTGTAGAGTAGGGATGAGGAGTGGAGGGTTAGGAGGATGCATCAATTGTCTAATTCCACAATAATGTCCTGCAACAAACAATCACAAACCTCGTTGGCATACAACATTAAGTGTTTATTGCTCATGTGCCTATGATGGCTTTCTAGGGGCTTTGCTGATCTTCGTTGGGTTCTCACATGTCTGGGATTTGGCTGGCTGCCCACTCACTTAAACTGAACTTGGCTGGGCTGCTGAGGGCAACTTGGTTCTGTTCACACATCTCTTACCATTCAGCAGGTTATCCCAGACATGTTCTGATGGCAATGGAAGAGGAAAAAGAGAGAGGGTATGCCCAATGGTGCAATCATTTTCAAGACTATTCTTTCATGTTCGCTAACTTCCCAAAGGAGGTAATATGGCTAAACCCAGTGTCAAATAGAGGACTCTGAAAAAAATATGGCAAAGGACAAGGATAAAAGAAGGGGTGAGGCAATTTTTGTAATCTACCATAGGGTTCCTGGAAAGAAAGTGCAACCCTATCCTCAATTTAGTAAGCCAAAGGTGAAACAAAAACAATCTAACCTCCTCTGCAGTGATTAAAATTCAGTAGTCTTATTTAGGGTTTTGGTTTGTTTTCTTTTCATCTTTATATTTATCAAATTGTGCAAGATAATGTTGCAGTAACTGAAAACCCTCAAAATCTTAGCTGCAGGTGGGGTCCTACTCAGGGTAGCAACTCAGGAGTCTGAGCTGATGGAAACTCCATCTCCACATCTGTTTCCACAACTGCTGAAGAGGCAGGAAATGGGAAAGTAGCCAACTGAGTACTGGCTTTAAAGGCTTCATCCATCAAGTAACCTGTGTCCTTTCTGCTCATATTTTATTGGCCAAAATAAGCCACATGACCTCAGCTAAACTCAAAGGATGTACAATTCAACCCTGCCATGGACCAGAAGGAGAAACATAATATTTGTGAATGACCCTAGTGACTACACAATATCTTACTGGAGAGAGATTCTTGAAGTGATAAGTCTCCATCAATGTCTCCCCACCTTAAAAAAGAAAAGAAAAGAAAAAGAACCTCAGGTGAAGTCTTTTGTTTTACAGGGAAATTTAAAGAATATTATTTATTTTTACAGTGAGAAATGCCTAATATGTTGAGGAATACCTGAACTTTTTTTTTTATCAATTCCTTATTATAATTGCCTTTTTGAAAGGACAGGTAGGTCAGCCAATCCACAGAATGAAAATACTTAATTTTCAGAGGTGAGACTATTAGAAGTCTAATTAGCTAAATTGGCATGAAACAACTTCCTTTTGGCCTATAAAAATTTTCAAACATTATTTGATTGCATTCAGAATACCAAGGATAAAAATTGATCTTTCTGTTTTAATGTCCCTTTATAACAAACACTGTGCGGTGACCTTTAAAGAAGACAAAAATTAATATACACACATCAAGAAATTGGAGAGAAAATCATCTGAGAGCCAGATTTCTATACTGGGGAGTCTTTCAAATTATTGACTTAAGTAGTTATTGTTATTTTAAACAGCCCGCTACTGTGATCAAATCTAATGCTCCACTGCCTCTTATTTTCATCATAAAAATCATTCAGTGAAGTTGTTTCTTAAAAACAAGACAAAATAAAGTATTACGTCTTGAAAATATCCACATGATAAACAGGAGAGTGAAACCAAATGAATGTGTGCTCCACTTCTTATGTTATTATTATTGTTGAATCTGTGATTAGCTGAAAACTATCGTGGGGTGTACTATATGTGCATGTTTGTGTTTCTTAAAAAGAAGGTGATGCTCTGCAGCTCACAGATAACACAAATAGCATGCGATGCAGTAGTTGCTAAGGGCAACCACAATCCTTTTTTTTTTTTTTTTTTTTTTTGCGGTACATGGGCCTCTCACTGTTGTGGCCTCTCCCGTTGCAGAGCACA